>NC_044986.1:77699054-77910038 GCF_008728515.1 Papio anubis | reverse complement strand
GGGACACATTTAAAGCAGTGTGCAGAGGGAAATTTATAGCACTAAATGCCCACAAGAGAAAGCAGGAAAGATCAAAAATTGACACTCTAACATCGCAATTAAAAGAACTAGAGAAGCAAGAGCAAACACATTCCAAAGCTAGCAGAAGGCAAGAAATAACTAAGATCAGAGCAGAACTGAAGGAGATAGAGACACAAAAAACCCTCCAAAAAATCAATGAATCCAGGAGTTGGTTTTTTGAAAAGATCAACAAAATTGACAGACCACTAGCAAGACTAATAAAGAAGAAAAGAGAGAAGAATCAAATCGACGCAATTAAAAATGATAAAGGGGATATCACCACCGACCCCACAGAAATACAAACTACCATCAGAGAATACTATAAACACCTCTACGCAAATAAACTGGAAAACCTAGAAGAAATGGATAATTTCCTGGACACTTACACTCTTCCAAGACTAAACCAGGAAGAAGTTGAATCCCTGAATAGACCAATAGTAGGCTCTGAAATTGAGGCAATAATTAATAGCCTACCAACCAAAAAAAGTCCAGGACCAGATGGATTCACAGCTGAATTCTACCAGAGGTATAAGGAGGAGTTGGTACCATTCCTTCTGAAACTATTCCAATCAATAGAAAAAGAGGGAATCCTCCCTAACTCATTTTATGAGGCCAACATCATCCTGATACCAAAGCCTGGCAGAGACACAACAAAAAAAGAGAATTTTAGACCAATATCCCTGATGCAAAAATCCTCAATAAAATACTGGCAAACCGGATTCAACAACACATCAAAAAGCTTATCCACCATGATCAAGTGGGCTTCATCCCTGGGATGCAAGGCTGGTTCAACATTCGCAAATCAATAAACATAATCCAGCATATAAACAGAACCAAAGACAAGAACCACATGATTATCTCAATAGATGCAGAAAAGGCTTTTGACAAAATTCAACAGCCCTTCATGCTAAAAACGCTCAATAAATTCGGTATTGATGGAACGTACCTCAAAATAATAAGAGCTATTTATGACAAACCCACAGCCAATATCATACTGAATGGGCAAAAACTGGAAAAATTCCCTTTGAAAACTGGCACAAGACAGGGATGCCCTCTCTCACCACTCCTGTTCAACATAGTGTTGGAAGTTCTGGCTAGGGCAATTAGGCAAGAGAAAGAAATCAGGGGTATTCAGTTAGGAAAAGAAGAAGTCAAATTGTCCCTGTTTGCAGATGACATGATTGTATATTTAGAAAACCCCATTGTCTCAGCCCAAAATCTCCTTAAGCTGATAAGAAACTTCAGCAAAGTCTCAGGATACAAAATTAATGTGCAAAAATCACAAGCATTCGTATACACCAGTAACAGACAAGCAGAGAGCCAAATCAGGAATGAACTTCCATTCACAATTGGTTCAAAGAGAATAAAATACCTAGGAATCCAACTTACAAGGGATGTAAAGGACCTCTTCAAGGAGAACTACAAACCACTGCTCAGTGAAATAAAAGAGGACACAAACAAATGGAAGAACATACCATGCTCATGGATAGGAAGAATCAATATCGTGAAAATGGCCATACTGCCCAAGGTAATTTATAGATTCAATGCCATCCCCATCAAGCTACCAATGAGTTTCTTCACAGAATTGGAAAAAACTGCTTTAAAGTTCATATGGAACCAAAAAAGAGCCCGCATCTCCAAGACAATCCTAAGTCAAAAGAACGAAGCTGGAGGCATCACGCTACCTGACTTCAAACTGTACTACAAGGCTACAGTAACCAAATCAGCATGGTACTGGTACCAAAACAGAGATATACCAATGGAACAGAACAGAGCCCTCAGAAATAATACCACACATCTACAGCCATCTGATCTTTGACAGACCTGAGAAAAACAAGAAATGGGGAAAGGATTCCCTATTTAATAAATGGTGCTGGGAAAATTGGCTAGCCATAAGTAGAAAGCTGAAACTGGATCCTTTCCTTACTCCTTATACGAAAACTAATTCAAGATGGATTAGAGACTTAAATGTTAGACCTAATACCATAAAAACCCTAGAAGAAAACCTAGGTAATACCATTCAGGACATAGGCATGTGCAAGAACTTCATGTCTAAAACACCAAAAGCAACAGCAACAAAAGCCAAAATTGACAAATGGAATCTAATTAAACTAAAGAGCTTCTGCACAGGAAAAGAAACTACCATCAGAGTGAACAGGCAACCTACAGAATGGGAGAAAATTTTTGCAATCTACTCATCTGACAAAGGGCTAATATCCAGAACCTACAAAGAACTCAAACAAATTTACAACAAATAAAACAAACAACCCCATCAAAAAGTGGGCAAAGGATATGAACAGACACTTCTCAAAGAAGACATGCATACAGCCAACAGACACATGAAAAAATGCTCATCATCACTGGCCATCAGAGAAATGCAAATCAAAACCACAATGAGATACCATCTCACACCAGTTAGAATGGCGATCATTAAAAAGTCAGGAAACAACAGGTGCTGGAGAGGATGTGGAGAAATAGGAACACTTTTACACTGTTGGTGGGATTGTAAACTAGTTCAACCATTATGGAAAACAGTATGGCGATTCCTCAAGGATCTAGAACTAGATGTACCATATGACCCAGCCATCCCATTACTGGGGATATACCCAAAGGATTATAAATTATGCTGCTATAAAGACACATGCACACGTATGTTTATTGCAGCACTATTCACAATAGCAAAGACTTGGAATCAACCCAAATGTCCATCAGTGACAGATTGGATTAAGAAAATGTGGCACATATACACCATGGAATACTATGCAGCCATAAAAAAGGATGAGTTTGCGTCCTTTGTAGGGACATGGATGCAGCTGGAAACCATCATTCTTAGCAAACTATCACAAGAACACAAAACCAAACACCGCATGTTCTCACTCATAGGTGGGAACTGAACAACGAGATCACTTGGACTCAGGAAGGGGAACATCACACACCGGGGCCTATCATGGGGAGGGGGGAGGGGTGAGGGATTGCATTGGGAGTTATACCTGATGTAAATGACGAGTTGATGGGTGCAGCAGACTAACATGGCACAAGTATACATTGTAACAAACCTGCATGTTATGCACATGTACCCTACAACTTAAAGTATAATAATAATAAATAAATTAAAAAAAAAAAAAAATTTACCAAATTCAAGTTACCAATGATCATCATGTGATGTAAGCTAATGGGCATTTTATTATTCTCATCTTATCTGACCTTAAGTTACTAACCCTTCTTTGAATGTTCTCAAGTATTATATGACTTCATATTTTCCTGCCTTTTTCTGGTCTCCCTCTTTGCACTTTCTCAATCTAACTGATTCTTCTCTTTCTGAAGTCTAGAGGCCTATGTTCCTCAGAGCTGAGTTATGAGTCCTTTTCACACCTTACATTCTTTGTTGCTACCAAAGCTCATCTGCTCCCATGGTATCCGTTACTGTCAATTTGCTGAAACTTCCAAATGTGTATTTTCAGGTAAGATTTTTACTCTGAGCTCTAGACCACTACATTACTCTTAATCCAATGTATTTGCTTGCATGTCTTACTGGCACGTCAAAACCAACATGTCCAAACTCAACCTCATCATCTATTTTCCCACAAATCTGATCCTCATTCAGATTTTCTTGCCTCAGGTAAGTAGCAAAGTCCTAAGGACTCATACTTGATCCTCTTTCTTCCTTGTTTTCCAGAATTATGTGATCAAGTTCTGTCAATGCTAGTTAAAGGTAGCACCAAAAGGAGAGTTTCAGTTTTTAAAATTACCCCTTCCAATAATCTTAAGCAACAAGTTCATCCTGACCTAAATAAACATATCTTCTAAGTACAGTGGTACTTGGTACTATAAATTTACCTTCAAGTTAAATCTTCACAGAATTCCCTTACAATTAAATTACTTCTCTTGAGTGTCTCTAATATCAAAATTCTAAAGTCACCATTGATGCTGTCTTTTTTTTTTTTTTTTTTTTTTTTGAGACGAAGTCTTGCCTCGTCATCAGGCTGGAGTGCAGTGGCGTGATCTCGGCTTACTGCAACCTCCGCCTCCCGGGTTCCAGCGATTCTCCAGCCTCAACCTCCGGAGTACCTGGGACTACAGGCGCGCACCACTACACCCAGCTAAATTTTTGTATTTTTAGTAGAAAGTTTCACCATGCTCTCCAGGATGGTCTTGATCTCTTAACCTCGTGATCTGCCTGCCTCAGCCTCCCAAAGTGCTGGGATTACAGGCGCGAGCCACCGCGCCCGGCTGATGCTATCTCTTAACTGTCTTTCAAATTCATTCTCTGCACTGAAGCAAAAAGACCTATATCAATCCAAAATCTATGCTGTCCCTTCTCATTTTAAAATCCTTCATTGGATTCCCACTGCTTTTAGAAAGAAAAAAAAAAAAATCTCAGAAATTAGCATAGTCTACGCATATGATCTAAACACATCCCCGGCCTAGATTCTAATCACATCACTAGCTTTAACTTAACACCACTCTACATCTTACTCTCTGACTTAGCTACAACAAACCAGCTTTCAGAATCTTTAATGAACTGTTCTACTGCCCATGTTAAGCATTTCACTTTTTGTTCTCTGAAGCTGGAAAGCCACTTGACACTTCTAGCATTGAACTGATTCTTTAAATAGAATCATACATTTTCAGAGACTATCTCTTTAAATTCCCAGAGTGAGTTATTTTCCCCTTGTATAAACCCTCTTATTATGCCTTTAAAATTTGTTTATAGAACTTATGCAAATTTTATTTAAATAATTGAAAACATAATTTACTAATATTCCCCCACTAGAAGGTAAATTCTCTGAGTTAAGGGACCACATCTACTCAGCTCACTGTAGGTTCTATGTTTAACACAGTACCTTAAATACAGTGGGTCCTCTATAGTGATTTGTTAAATAAATGCATGAAACAATAGATCCTATCTATTTATTTATCTTCTCTTATGCTTCTAAGACCAGCATGTCCTATAAGTAGCTACTTTAAGAATAAAAACATAAGTTTTAAAAACAAATAGTAATAATAATCACTACCACTACTATTTTTATTAATAGGTAGAAGAACATCTAAATCCAAATTTAGGAAATAAAAGTCTCTAATGAAAATATAATCTCCTGTGACACAAATCAACTGAAAGATACATTCAGTTTAAACTCATAGACACAATACAACGTCTCACTGTGAGGCATGCTGATTCTTGTAGTTTTATTGCACTCAGGTCTTCTACTGGAACACAAAGTCCTTGCTTTATATTTGCATGATAAAAGGACTCACTAAATTGCATCTTCCCAGAACAAAGGGACATTCTGATAGGGAGGTAAAATTCCATTTTGATATAAAAGGAAGATATTAGCAGAAACTTTTAAGCTGCCGTTTTCTGCAATACTGACCTTCAGCCATCACCCCACCTGCTAGTCACACGCAGGAAAGTCTCACACTGAGTCTGTGTACACATGTACGTGTTGAAATATGTGTGCATGCATGTGTACTTTAACATGTGCGTGTATAGGTGTGTAATTGTATATTCTTGTGTTGTGTGTATGTGATTGTGTATGGGTATGTATATGTGAATATAGATGTGTGATTGTGTATGTGCATGTGTTTGTGTAAGGGTATGAGTATGTGTTTTGAGTATGTGTATGTCTAGAGAAGCAGATCTGCAGTAATTCATAACAAAGATCTATAGAATTTAAGATTACTGGCCAGGCTTGGTGGTTCACGCCTGTACTCCCAGCACTTTGGGAGGCTGAGGTGGGCAGATCACAAGGTCAGGAGAGCAAGACCATCCTGGCTAACACAGTGAAAATCCGTCTGTACTAAAAATACAAAAAATTTGCCAGGCATGGTGGTGCCTGCCTGTCGTCCCAGCTACTTGGGAAGCTGAGGCAGGAGAATCGTTTGAACCCGGGAGGCGGAGGTTGCATTGAGCTGAGATTGTGCCCCTGCACTCCAGCCTGGGAGACAGAGTGAGACTCCGTCTCAAAAAAAAAAAAAAAAAAAAAAGAATTTAAGATTACTGTTGTGTTTTCCTTTTCAAAAATTATTTAAAGTGGTCATGTGTTGTTTAGGTAATAAAGTGAAATAAAAACATTAAAAGTAATATCAAAATGTTTAAACAGTCTATCAGGTGAAAGTTTTCATCTATGAGTAATTGAGATGAGTAATATTTACATAGCAACAATATGAAAAATTCTGTCTCTTGACTTCCTTCAGTAGCTAGCCTCCTCAGAGAGCAACCTCTATTACCCCTTTACATTGAGAAAACATTCTGAAATTTGCCTTGGTAGAACTCAGCTCCTAAATATTCCCTGAAAACAACTTTCTTCCTTAATTTTTCATTGCAAATATTTAAAACCTCTCAGTTTTTCTTCTTGTTCTCTTCTAGTTTTTGCATTCTGCTTCGGTAGATTAATATATACGCTATCTTCGTGAATGAGCAACTTGCATTTCCAATTAATTACTCTGTGAGTAAATTGCTTGGCTATGTATTTCCCTACAGACTCACCATCCCTAGCAAAATCCAAAACTCTTACCTTTGTTGTACACATTATTTCATCACCCAGGTATTAAGCCCAGTATTCATTATTTTTCCTGATTCTCTCCCTCCTTCTACCCTCCACCCTCCAATAGGCCCCAGTGAGTGTTGATCCCTTCTATGTGTCCACGTGTTCTCATCATTTAGCTCCCACGTATAAGTGAGAACAAGAGGTATGTGGTTTTCTGTTGCTGTGTTAGTTTGCTAAGGATAATGGCCTCCAGCTCGGGCCATGTTCCTGCAAAGGACATGATCTCATTCTTTTTTATGGCTGCATAGAATTTCATGGTGTATATGTACTGCATTTTCTGTATCCAGTCTATTATTGATGGGCATTTAGGTTGATTCCATGTTTTTGCTGTTGTAAATAGTACTGTAAGGAACATACAAGTGCATGTGTATTTATAATAGAATAATTTATATTTCTTTGGTTATATACCCAGTAATGGGATTGCTGGGTCAAATAATATTTCTGTGTTTAGATCTTTGAGGAATTGCCACGCTGTCTTCCATAATGGTTGAACTAATTTACACTCCCACCGACAGTGTAACAGCATTCCTTTTTCTCCACAACCATGTCGACATCTGTTAATTTTTTACTTTTTAGTTCTAGCCATTCTGACTGGTTTGAGATGTATCTCATTGTGGTTTTGATTTGCATTTCTCTAATGATCAGTGATGTGCTTTTTTTCACAATTGTTGGTCACATGTATGTCCTCTTTTGAGAGGCGTCTATCATATCCTTTGCCCAGTGTTGTTTTTTTTATTTTTTGAGACAGTATCTCGCTCTGTTGCCTAGGCTGCTGGAGTGCAATGGCACGATCTCCACTCACCGAAACCTCTGCCTCCCAGGTTCAAGCGATTCTCCTGCCTCAACTTCCTGAGTAGCTGGGATTACAGGCATGTGCCACCACGCCCAGTTAATTTTTGTATTTTTAGTAGAGACGGGGTTTCACCACGCTGGCCAAGCTGGTCTCGAACTCCCAACCTCAGGCGATCTGCCCGCCTCAGCCTCCCAAAGTGCAAGGATTACAAGTGTGAGCCACCGCGCCCAACCCACTTTTTAATGAGATTGTTTGTTTTTTCTTCTAAATTTGTTTAAGTTCTTTATAGGTGCTGGATATTAGACCTTTCTCAGATGCATAGCTTGCAAAAATTCTCTCCCATTCTGTAGGTTGTGTGCTTACTCTGTTGATAGTTTATTTTGTCTGTACAAGCTCTTCAGTTTAATTAGATCTCATTTGTCAATTTTTATCCGTGTTGCAATTGCTTTTGGTGTCTTTGTTTTGAAATATTTTACCATGACTATGTCCTGAATGGTATTGCCTAGGTTGTCTTCCAGGGTTTTCATAGCTTATGGTTTTACATTTAAGTCTTTAATCCATCTTGAGTTAATTTTTGTATATGGTGTAAAGAAGGGGGTCCGGTTTCACTTTTCTACATTTGGCTAGCCAGTTCTCCCAGCACCATTTATTGAATAGGGAATCCTCTTCCCATCGCTTTTGTCAGGTTGATGATCAGAGAGTTGTAGGTGTGTAGCTGTATTTCTGGGTTCTCTGTTCTGTTCCACTGGTCTAGGTGTCTGTTCCTGTTACCACTAACATGCTGTTTTTGTTACTGTAGTATATTTTAAAGCTCTGTAGTATAGTTTGAAGTCAGTTAGCTTAATGCCTCCAGCTTCGTTCTTTTTGCTTAGGATTGCCTTGGTTTTTCAGGCTCTTTTTTGGTTCCATATGAATTTTTAAATCATTTTGTTCTAGCTCAATGAAGAGTGTCAGTGGTAGTTTAATGGGAATAGCATCGAATCTATAAAAGAGCATTTTAACTATATTGATTCTTCCTATCCATGAGTATGGAATGTTTTTCCATTTGTTTGTTTCATCTCTGATTCCTTTGAGTAGTGGTTTGTAGTTCTCCTTGTAGATGTGTTTCACTTCCCTTATGAACTGTATTCCTAGGTATTTTATTCTTTTTCTGGCAATTGTGAATGGGAATTTATTTGTGATTTGGCTCCTGACTTGACTCCTGTTGGTGTATAGAAACGCCAGCAATTTTTGCTATTGATTTTGTATCCTGAGAACTTGCTGTAGTTTTTTACAAGCTTAAGAAGCTTATGGGCTGAGATGATGGGGTTTTCTACATATAGAACCACGTTGTCTGCAAACAGGGATAGCTTGACTTCCTCTCATCCTATTTAAATGCTCATTATTTCTTTCTCTTGCCTAGTTGCTGTGGTCAGAACTTCCAATACTATGTTGAATAAGAGCGGTGAGAGAGGGAAGACCTGGTTTATGCCAGTGTTCAAGGGGAATGCTTCCAGCTTTTGCCCATTCAGTATGATGTTGACTGTGGGTTTGTCATATATGGCTCTTGTTATTTTGAGGTATGTTCCTTCAATACCTAGTTTATTGAGAGTTTTTAACATGAAGGGATGTTGAATTTTATCAAAAGCTTTTTCTGCATCTATTGCGATAATCATGTAAGTTTGTATTCAGTTCTGTTTATGTGATAAATCACATTGATTGATTTGTGTATGTTGAATTGATCTTGTATCCCAGGGATGAAGCCTACTTGATCATGTTGGATAAGATTTTTAATGTGCTACTGGAGTTGATTTGCTAGCATTTTGTTGAGGGCTTTTGCATCAATGTTCATCAAGGATATTTGGTCTGAAGTTTATCTTTTTTGTTGTGTCTCTGCCAGGATTTGTTATCATGATGATGCTGGCCTCATAGAATGAGTTGAAGAGGAGTCCCTCCTCCTAAATTTTTTGGAATATTTTCAGTAGGAATGGTACCAGCTCTTTGTACTGCTGATGGAATTCAGCTGTGAATCCATCTGGTCCTGGGCTTTCTTTTTTTGGTTGGTAGGCTATTTATTACTGCCTCATTTCAGAACTCGCTATTGTTCTGTTTGGGGATTCAATTTCTTCCTGGTTCAGTCTTGGGAGGGTATATGTGTCCAGGAATTTACCCATTTCTTCTAGATTTTCTAGTTTATGTGCATAGAGGTGTTTATACTGTTCTCTGATGGTTGTTTGTATTTCTGTAGGGTCAGAGGTAATATCCCCCTTATTATTTTTGATTGTGTTCATTTGAATCTTCTTTCTTCTTTATCAGTCTAGCTAGAAGTTTATCTATTTTATTTTATTTTCTTTTTTCAGAAAACGAGTTCCTGAACTCCTTGATCTTTTGAATGGTTTTCCATGTCTCTATCACCTACAGTTCAGCTCTGATTTTGGTTATTTCTTGTTTTCTGCTAGCTTTGGGATTTGTCTACTTTTGGTTCTCTATTTCTTTTAGTTGTAATGTTAGGTTGTTAACTTCAGATCTTTATCACTTTTTGATGTGGGTATTTAGTGCTAGAAATTTCCCTCTAAACACTGCCTTAGCTATTTCCCAGAGATTCTGGTATGTTGTATCTTTGTTCTCATTAGTTTCAAAGTACTTTTTGATTTCTGCCTTAATTTCACTATTTACCCAAAAGTCATTCAGGAGCAGGTTATTCAGTTTCCATGTAATCGTATGGTTTTGAGTGAATTTCTTAGTCTTGAGTTCTAATTTGATTGCACTGTGGTCTGAGAGACTGTGTATTCTGTGTATTACGATTTCAGTTATTTTGCATTTTCTGAGGAGTATTTTACTTCCGATTATGTAATCAATTTTAGAGTAAGTGCCATGTGGCAATGAGAAGAATATATATTCTGTTATTTTTGGGTGAGGAGTTCTGTATATATGGCTATTAGGACCATTTGATCCGAGCTGAGTTCAGGTCCTGAATATTTTTGTTAATTTTCTGTCTCGATGATATGCCCAGTGTTGTCAGTGGGATGTTAAAGTCTCCCACTATTATTTTGTTGGGGGTCTAAATCTCTCTGAAGGTATCTAAGAACTTGCTTTATGAATATGTGTGCTCCTGTGTTGGGTGCATATATATTTAAGACAGTTAGCTCTTCTTGTTGAATTGACTCCTTTACCATTAGGTAATTCCCTTCTTTGTCTTTTTTGCTTTCTGTTGGATTAAAGTCTCTTTTAACAGAAACTAGGATTGCAATCCCTGAATTTTTCTGTTTTCGATTTGCTTTGTAAATTTTCCTCCATTCCTTTAGTTTTTATTTATTATTCTTATTTTTTAAGTGTATTTATTTATTTGTTATTTTATTAGTTTTGGGGGAATAGGTGGTGTTCAGTTGCATGGAATAGTTCTTTATTGGTGATTTCTGAGATTTTGGTGCACCCATCACCTGAGCAGTGTACACTGTATCCAATAAGTAGTCTTTCATCCTTCATCTCTCTCCCACCTTTCCTCCCAAGTCCCCAAAGTCCATGTTATCATTCTTAAGACTTTGAGACCTCGTAGCTTAGCTCCCGCTTATATGCAAGAATATATGATGTTTGGTTTTCCATTCCTGAGTTACTTCTCTTAGAATAATGGTCTCCAACTCCATCCAGTTTTCTGCAAATGCCATTATTTCATTCCTTTATGGCTGAGTAGTACTCCATGATATACAAAAGTCACGTACACAAAACAATAGCACTGTTATACACCAAGTATGACCAAGCTGTGAATCAAATCAAGAACTCAACCCCTTTTACAACAGCTTAAAAAAGAAACCCAAACAAACAAACAAAACACCTTGGGAATATAAGGTTTGCCTATAAGGTAAAGATCTCTACAAGGAAAACTACAAAACACTGCTGAAAGATCATGGCAAATTATCTTTTTGATATGCAACTGTATTTGGTTGGCTAGTATTTCGTTGAGGATTTTTGCATGTATGTTCATCAGGGATATTGGTCTGTAGTTTTCTTTTTTGTTGTTGTTATGTCCTTCCTGGTTTTCATATTAAGGTGATACTGGCTTTATAGAATAACTTAAGAAGGATTCCCTCTTTATCTTTTGGAATAGTTTCACTAAGATTGCTACCAATTTTTTGGATGCCTGATAGAATTCAGCTGTGAATCTATCTGTTCCTAAACTTTTTGGTTGGCATTTTAAGAATGACTTTTTCAATCTTGCTACTTGTTATTGGTCTGTTCAGAGTTTCTCTTTCTTCCTTATTTAATCTAGGAGGGTTGTATATTTCAGTAATTTGTCCATCTCCTCTAGATTTTTTAGTGTGTGTGCATAGAGGTGTTCAGAGTAATCTTAAATAATCTTTTATATTTATGTGGTATCAGTTATAATATCTCCTGTTTTGTTTCTAATTGAGCTTATTTGGATCTTCTCTCTTCTCTTCTTAGTTAATGTGGCTAATGGTCTATCAGTTTTTTATCTTTTCAAAGAACCAGCTTTTTGTTTCATTAGCCTTTCCTATATTTTGTTTGTTTGTTTCAATTCCACCTAGTTCTGCTCTGATCTTCATTATCTCTTTTCTTCTGCTGGGTTTGAGTTTGGTTTGTTCCTGTTTCTTTAGTTCTTTGATGTATGACCTTAGATTGTATATTTGTGCTCTTTCAGACTTTTTGATGTAGTCATTTAATGCTATAAACTTTCCTGTAAGCACTGATTTTGCTGTCTCTCAGAGGTTTTGATAAGTTGTGTCACTATTATCATTTAGTTCAAAGATGTAGGCATTTAATGCTATGAACTTTCCTCTTAGCACTGCCTTTGCTGTACCCTAGAGGTTTTGATAGGTTGTATCACTATTATTCAGTTCAAAGAATTTTTAAATATCCATCTTGATTTCATTGTTGACCTAATGATCATTCAGGAGCAGGTTATTCAATTTCCATGTATTTGCACGGTTTTGAGCCTTCCCTTTGCAGTTGATTTCCAATTTCATTACACTGTGGTCTGATAGAGTGCTTGATATAATTTTCTTTATTATTATTATTATTATACTTTAAGTTCTAGGGTACATGTGCATAACGTGCAGGTTTGTTACATATGTATACTTGTGCCATGTTGGTGTGCTGCACCCATCAACTCGTCAGCACCCATCAACTCGTCATTTACTGATTGGGAGATATAATTTTCTTAAATAAATATTCTTAAATTTATTGAGACTCGTTTTGTGGCTTATCATATGGTCTATCTTGGAGAATGTTCCATGTGCTGATGAATAGAATGTATATTCTGAGGTTGTTGGCTAGAGTGTTCTGTAAATATCTGTTAAGTCCATTTGTCCTATGGCATAGTTTAAGTCCATTGTTTCTTTGTTGACTTTCTGTTTGATGGATGACCTGCCTAGTGCTGTCAGTGGAGTATTGAAGTGACTCACTATTACTGTGCTGCTGTCTATCTCATTTCATATATATATATACACACACACACACACACACACACACACACACACACATATTTAGGATTGTCATATTTTCCTGTTGGACAAGATCTTTTATCATCATATAATGTCCCTCTTTTTTTTTTTTTTAACTGCTGTTGCTTTAAAGCTTCTTTTGTCTGATATAAGAATAGCTACTTCTGCTTGCTTTTGGGGTCCGTTTGCATGGAATATGTTTTTCCATTCCTTTACTTTAAGTATTTGGTATTATTGTGATAGCAACTTCACAGAATGATTTAGGGAGGATTCCATTTTTCTCTATCTTCTGGAATAGTGTCAACAGGACTGGTACCAATTCTTCTTTGAATATCTGATAGAATTCAGCTGTGAATTTGTCTGTTCTGGACTTTGTTGTTGGTAATTTTTTATTACCATTTCATTTTCACTGCTTGTTATTGGTCTGTTTGGAGATTCTATATCTTTCTGCTTTAATCCAGGAGGACTGTGTACTTTCAGGAATTTCTCCATCTCCTCAAGGTTTTCCAGTTTATGTACATAAAGGTGTTCATAGTAGCCTTGAATAATCTTTTATATTTCTGTGGTATCTGTTGTAATATTTCCAGTTTCATTTCTAATTGAGCTTATTTGGATTATCTCTCTTCTTTTCTTGGTTAATCTTGCTAATGGTCTATTGATTTTATTTATCTTGTCAAAGAACCAGCCTTTTGTTTTATTTGTCTTTTTGTTTTTGTTTCAATTTAATTTAGTTCTGCTCTGAACTTGGTTATTTCTTTTTTTCTGCTGGGTTTGGGTTTGGATTGCTTTTGTTTCTCCAGTTCTGTGAGGTGTGATCTTAGATTGTCTATTTGTGCTCTTTTGGACATTTAGCGCTATGAACTTTCCTCTTAGCATCCCTGCTGCTGTATCCCAGAGGTTTTGATAAGTTATGTAACTGTTATTGTTCAATTCAAAGAATTTTTTAATTTCCATCTTTATTTCATTGTTGACCCAGAGATTACTTAGGAGCAGGTTATTTAATTTCCTTGTATTCCCATGGTTTTGAGGGTTCACTTTTGAGTTGATTTCCAGTTTTATTCCACTGTCATCTGAGAGGGTACTTGATATAATTACAATTTTCTCTAAATTTACTGAGGCTTTTTTGTGGCCTATGATATGGTCTATCTTGGAAAATGTTCCATGTGCTGATGGAAATATACATGTAGACTTCCATGTATATTCTGCAGTTTTGGGGGTAGAACGTTGTGTATACATATATTCATTAAGTTCATTTGTTCTAAGGTATAGTTTTAATCCATTGTTTCTTTATTGAGTTTCTGTCTTGATGACCTATCTAGTGGAGTATTGAAGTCTCCCACTACTATCGTGTTGCTATCTCGTTTCTTATGTCTAGTAATAATCGTTTATAAATTTGGCAGCTTCCATGTTAAGTGCATATATATTAAGGATTGTGATATTTTCCTCTTGGACTGACCCTTTTATCATTATACAATGTCCCTCTTTGTCTTTTTAAATTGTCATTGCTTTAAAGTCTATTTTGTTTAATATAAGAATAGATACCCTTGCTCATTTTTGGTTTCCATTTGCGTGGAATGTTTGTTTCCCTCTTTTTCTTTGTTTATGTGCATCCTTATGCATTAGATGAGTCCCTTGAAGACAGCAGATACTTGGTGGGTGGATTTTTATCCATTCTGCCATTCTGTATCTCTTAAGTGGAGCGTTTAGGCCATTTACATTCAATGTAAGTATTGAGATGTAAGCTACTGTTTTATTTATTATGCTCATTGTTGCCTAAATACCTTTTTTCCTCATTATTTTATTATTTTATAGGCTCCGTGATAGTTATGCTTTAAGAGAGTTCCATTTTGATATATTTTGAGGTTTATTTGTGTCTTTTATTCCCAGAAGTTGTGATTGTTTTTTTCTTATGATATCTTTTATAATATCTATTTGGAGCTTTTAAATTCATATTCTGTATTGTTTTTTAAATTTCTTTAAGTTGGTTTTCATCTTTCTCTGGTATTTCCTTGAGTGGCTTAATAATCAACCTCCTGAATTATTTATCTGGCAATTCAGAGATTTCTTCTTGTTTTAGATCCATAGCTGTGGAGCTAGTGTGGTCTTTTTGGGATGTTATAAAACCTTGTTTTGCTATATCACCACAATTACATTTTTGCTTCCTTATCATTTGGGTAGAATATTTCAGTAGAAACATCTGGAACTCAAGGGCTGCTGTTCAGATATTTTGATCCAACAGAGTGATCACTTGATGTGCCGCACTCCCGCTTCCCAGAGGGATGGGGCTTCCTGCAAGTCAAAACGCAATGATTCTTATTGCTCTTCTGGGTATAGCCACGCAGCAGGGCTATCAGGCTCTGAGCTGGTGCTAGGAAATGTCTGCAAAGAGTCCTGTAATGTGATCCATCTTTGGGTCTCCAGCTGTGGATACCAGCACCTTCTGTGATGGAGGTGGCAGGGGAGTGAAGTATTTAGTATTTCAGTATTTAGTGTTCTGACTTTCTTGAATGCTGATTATGCTAGCAGTGAAGTTTTCATGTAGACAGACACAGGACCACTGGTTATCCAAGATGTTGCAGGTGGTGGAACTGGCTGTAGCAGTCTCCTTCCTTGGAGCAGAGTTGTTCTGTCATGAGTTGCTGTAATGTCCTGAGTTGGTTGGTCCTTATCCAGAAGGTGGCACTTCTGAGAGAGCACCAGAGTTTTTCCTGTCTTGTGGAATTTGCAGCAGCCTTCCAGTTCTTTCAAAGACTCTTTTATTTCTTTCCGTTTTCCTGATACTCTCCTGTAGTGGTTCCTCAAGCAAAAGTCCATGATATGAGTCTCCACACACTGTTCTGTCTGTCTCAGTGGGAGCTTCAGATCAGCACTATCTCCTATCTGCCGTCTTTCCCAGAATCCCACCCCTTTTATTTTAAGCCCATATGTGTTATTGCATGTGAGATGGGTCACTTGAAGATAGTATACCAATGGGCCTTGGTTCTTTATCCAGATTGCCACTTTGTGTCTTTTAATTGGGGCATTTAGCTCATTTGCATTTAAGGTTAGTATTGTAATACATGGCTTTGACCGATTCTGTCATCGTGATACTAGCTAGTTGTTTTGCAGACGTGTTTATGTGGCTGCTTTATAGTGTCACTGGTCTGTGTAATTTAGTGTGTTTTTGTAGAGGCTGATAATGGTTTTACCTGTCCATATTTAGTGCTTCCTTCAGGAGCTCTTGCAAGGTAGGTCTGGTGGTGATGAATTCCATCAGCATTTGCTTGCCTGAAAAGCTTATGAAGTTTGGTTTGGCCAGAAATGATATTCTGGGTTGAAATTTCTTTTCTTTAGAATGTTGAATATTGGTCTCTGTTCTCTTCTGGCTTGTAGGGTTTCCCACGAGAGGTCTGCTGTTAGTCTGATGAACTTCCCTTAGTAAGGCACCTGGCCTTTCTCTCTGGCTGCCCTTAACATTTTTTATTTCATTTCAACCCTGGATAATATGATTATTATTATGTATCTTGGGGATGATCTTGTTGAGTATCTTACTGGGCTTCTCTGTGTTTCCAGAATTTGAATGTTGGCCTGTGTAGCTAGGTTGGGATAGTCCTCATGGATGATATCCTGAAATATGTTTTCCAAATTGATTACATTCTCCCCAGCTCTTTCAGGTACACCAATCAGTCATAGATTTGGTCTCTTTACACAATCCCATATTTCTTGGAGGTTTTGCTTATTCCTTTTCTTTGTTTTTTCTTCATTCTTGTCTGCCTGTCTTATTTCAGAAAGATAGGCTTCAAGTTCTGAGATTCTTTCCCCTGCTTGGTCTATTGTGCTATTAATACTTGCTATTGCATTATAAAAGTTTTGTAGTGTGTTTTCAGGTCTATCATGTCAGTTAAGGTTTTAAGATAGTAGAATGAATACCTGCATCCAATTTTGCTTCCTCCAGAAAAACCACCTGACAACACAGTAAAGTGATTCTTTTTAAAAGCAAGACCTCACAAGAATAAATTAAATAAGAGAAGAGAGGAGAAAAGAGTAAAATTTTGGAAACTGGAAAGCATATGGATAATAGTACCTGTTGTGTGGCTTTTCCCTGGTTGCTGGAAAGATGATTCTCAAACCCTTAGAGCTTCCCATGTAATAGGGTTGTCTTTGATATTCAGAAGCCCTTTGGTTACAACTGAGTTTATGCTAATGAGGTGACTCATGGTGGGCTCCTAGATAGCTTTAACATGGGTGCTTGTCACTAGAAAAGCCGACTATGTGATTATAGGTTTTAGATTTTGAGCCATCCTGACCTTTGAAACTCCAGTAAAACTCCAGACACGGAGCTCACTGGAGATTGATGATTGGTGAAAACATCTACCTGCATGAAGGGGGATGGTCCCTGATTCCACAGGGAAAGGGCTCAGAAGCTCTGAGCTCAGGACCCTGCAAGATCTTTTCTGTGTACCCCTTTATTTGACTGTTCTTGAGTTTATCTTTTGTAATAAAATTGCAATAAGAAGTATAGCACTTCCTTAATTCTGTGAGTCACTCTAGTGAATTATAAAACTGGTAAAAATTGCAGGAATCCATCAAATTATATCTAGTTGGTCAGAAGCATGTGTATCCTAGAGACCTCTTGAACTCGTGGCTAGCTTGTGAAGTGAGGGCAATCTTGTTGTGAACCATGTCCTTTAATTCACGAGCTCTGTACCAGTTCTATGTCGTAATGTCAGAATTGAATTGCAATGTACACAATTGGGATTGGTGTCAGAATAGTACCATATTTTATTGGTTCTGAGTTGCACATTTTAAAAAATGTACATTTTAAGCCTGTAGTCCCAACTACTCGGGAGGCTGAGGTAGGAGAACGGCGTGAACCCAGGAAGTGGAGCTTGCAGTGAGCCGAGATGGCGCCACTGCACTTCAGCCTGGGTGACAGAGCAAGACTCTGTCAAAAAAAAAAAAAAAAAATTAATTAGAAAAATTACCTTTTAATATCTCTAAATTTTGAAGTGCATTTTGCAATTGGTGGTATGTCATATGTTAAATGGTAGGCTTTTCTTCCTTTAGTGGTATGAAAATTAAAGGTAGATTTTACAAGCAGATATCTAAAATTTGAAGAAATATCATAAACAACGAAGCAGACCCTGATCTGAGAAAGTCTAGTCCCAAACTTGAAGTGAGGAAAGGTAAGAAACAACTCAATTTACCCCAACAGAATTATTACAATTCACAACATTCATGTAGTTTTAAATTGGGAAGTAAAGGGAAAGTGGGATTAAAATAAGGATGCCTGAGTAAAATATATTTGAGAAGCAGGTAGAAATGAGTTTCTTAGAAAAAAAATGAGGACAGAAGATAAGTGACCTGGAGTCACTAAACTGTGAGGGTGAGATTACCACCACCAGCCTTCTGTTTACCCTCAGCTTCTGGAATGTTGCCAGTAGAAACTTCATATACCAAGAACATTAGAAAAACACTCTGGAATACTTGATGAGCCCAAGATAGAAGACTTAAAGCTTCTGACAAGGAAGTTATCTTATAAATGGACTTTCTTGATCACCATGTGTCCTTGTTTGCTGGTGGTCCTGGCTTACATCTATTGACTTACTGTAGTAATTAATGAAGTTATTTTTTGCTATCAAAATAGTCCTGGTTTGCACCATAAATTATACAGTTACCCAGTTTATCAGCAGGCCTGAAAACTATCAGAGCTTCCAATAAACCCTTAACTGTGAATAGCTGAATATTATAAGACAGCTGAGGAAAGACTGTAATGTGGAAAATAGAGGCAGAGTTAAACAACCAAACCATCATAGAGACAGACAGAAAACAGAGTGGAAACAATCTCCCTGTAGAAGAAAGCTCCAAAGAAAAAAAAAAAAAATTAACTGACCTCAGGGATCCAAGATGTTGATTATGTGTGTCAAGTATATATTCCTACTCTAATGAGGGAGCTTCAGGAACATTAAAAAATGGAGAAAGGGAGAGATTGGAGTGGGGGAGGAAAAAAGTAAGAAAGGAAGGAAAGAAGAAAAGATACCTTAAAGTTTAAAAACAGTAGATGGAATGAAATATTCAGTAGAAGCCCTAGAGATAAACTTGAGCAAATCATCCAGAACATGAATGGACAAAGACTGCAAAGAGTGGAGCAAAGACGTAAAAATTGGAGAACTAGTCTGAGAGAGTACAGTATTTCTGGAAAAATATTATTTTCAAACCTATAACTTTACACACACACACACAAACCCACACACCCCCCAATCAATGCAATTCAACCTGCTGTAGTGGTTTTATCTAATATCTGGCATAGTTTTCACTAGGCATTAAAGTAAGATGAGTGACATTTTGCTTGCTTGCAGTTGGTGTTAAGCAGTTACCTATTTTGGTAAATGATATTCAAGTTATCAAGGCAGAAAACTTCTATGAGTATCCCCAGCTAACATTAGGAGCCTAAAGTCCTATGGTTTCATTTCATATTATATTTTATTACTTTATTTAAACTCTTAGTCTCTAAATTTGGCTTTCTCTAAATATTGAGTAGTTAGTGAGTGCTCACATTGTGCTTGGTACCAGCCTTAAACCTTGGCACTGTGTTAGATTTTATTGATTATGCCCTTCATTGATAAATTATATATAGTGATATGTCACATTATATTTTGTTTATACTTTATACCATGACTTATTACTGTATTGTCACAAAAGATGGACATTGAAGAAGTGTGTCATGCTTCATACCTCTTGGTTTCAATGGTAACTAATAGACTGTAGGGAAGAAGGGTCAATCAAATTAACATTTATGCATCTCCTATAGTGTCCCAAACACCATAAAGTAGTTGTTATTACTTACACTTTTTAGATAAGAAAAACACATTAATTATGGTTAATAATATTATTGAAAGTGGAGTCTGTCTTTCCTGACTATAAAGTCTGGTCAATAAGTACTTATTTATCTGATATATATAATCTAATTTGATGAAATATGTTTGATTAATAAACATTTAAAATTAATGTCCCTCTATGTCAGACAATGGGCTATTAATGATATTGTAGTATTAGTAAGAATGATGTATTCCACTGGGTGACATGCTGTTTCTCTGTAACCAGATAAATCATCCACTCAATTTATTTGATCTTTGAAAAATCAGTTTTAAAATTCTCAAAGGATTATTCATTTCAATTCCTTTAAGACTAAAAGAGAGTTTATTTTCCACACCCAATTAGAAGAGATACCAAAACATCTTGGGACATTAAGCAATATTACTGAGAAATAATGGAAGTATAACTTAACGTGGCATGCAAAACTCTTCTTAGATTGTTTTCGTGTACTTATAATAATTATAAAACATTAAGCCTTAATAATAAATAGAAATACTTGTGACTGAAAGGAAAAGCTGCAGTTGGCTGTTTCATCCAAACTCACCTTAGATGTTGTTTTTTTCACTTGCCCAGAATGAAATACCTTGGAAAAAAAAAAATGCAAGGAAATTCCTTATTTCTGAAAATAACAAATGGTCCATCTGAACATCAGTACAATAAATAACTCATGCTAATAAATGACATTCATTTCTTGTTTTTGTTTAAAATATTCAAAGAAGACATCTGACTTTGTAATAAAACAATGCAGTACACTTTGAGAAAAATCATATTGTCACTATAAGCGAATGACTTTAGCAATACACTGCTATTGAGTGGAAGCTCCTTTTGAATGGGCATGAGGAATATTTTTCACTTGACAGTGCTCTCTTAGCAAAGATTACAGACCAGGGAAACCTTCCTGTTGATCAGAGAGATCAGAGAAACTCAGCCAAATAAAACTGGAAATAATCAAGAATCATGGAAATGCACAAGTTTTACCATTTGTTGCTCCTGCAGAAGCTGTGATAAGTGCTCAATCCGAAAAGAAATAAAAATACCTGGCACATTTGGTTTGTAAAGGCCTTCTGCCCCTTAAAGAGCAATTGACAAAGCATCTGAGGCCACAGAGGGCCAATCTCTAAATGTGCAGGTTGCCTCCTACTGAGATCCATTTGCACTCAAGGGAATAAACATTTCCATTTAGCAAATTTCCTCTCACTACATTGTGTCAAAAGTGAACATTTTCCTGTTTCTACATTGCCAACAACCAAGATTTTGCAAACCTTTGGAGACCTTGGTAACAACAATTCATGACCTTTTTTCCTTTATGGCTATGTCAGTCATGTATTGATTCACAACAGGGATGTGTTTTGAGAAACGTATCTTTAGGTTATTTCATCTTTCTGTGAATAACATTCAATGTACTTCACTTACACAAACTAGATGGCATAGCCTATGATATATCTAGGCTATATATTATAGCCCCTCCTAAGCTAAAAACTTGTACATGTTACTGACTGAATACTGTAGGTAATTATAGCACAAGGATAAATATTTGTGTATCTAAATATATCTAAACATAGAAGAGGTACAGTACAGTAAAAATATTGTATTATAATCTTATGGGACCACCATCATACATGTGGTCTATTGACTGAAACATCATTATGCAATGTCTGGCTGTAATTAAGATGATTCAGATTGAATTCATTTTAGCTTTCCTAGTTCACTTATTTATTCAAACTTATGGGACTTTTGATAAGTCCTATGTGACTTATTGATAAGTATTAACATTATTCTTACTATAGATTTTCCTAGGATGCCCAGAATCCTGATGCACTCAATTGGCTTTCCAGGAAATCATAGCCTTACACAGCTATAGATATGAAAACTTTACATAAGAATTCTGTGCCAACAGCTATGGAAAATCAGAAGGATCCCAAAAACCATGGCTAGACAGTTCTGGGAAAATTTTACAGAAGTTTGCATTTGCTTTTAGATATATATAAGGGCAAATGAAATTAACATTTATTGACATAATATATCCTCACAGTGCTAAGCGCTTTGTTTAAGCTATTTCTGCTGATTTTTCACCACAGCCCAATGAGGAACCATTATCTTCATTTGACAATTAAGAAAACAAAAGTTGAGATGGGGTAATTAACAAGAATGTAGATAACCAATAAAGAAATGGCAAAGCAGGACATAAACTCAGAAATTCTCGTACCAGTCGGGGTTCCTAGAAATTTCTATAGTTGAAGAAAAGGATTCCTTAATTTTAACTGATGATATTTTTAAAGTAAATTTGGGATATATAAAGTAAATTATATATCTTTAAAGTAAATTTTGGATGCAAAATATTCCAAATATGGAATATTAAATAAAAGTGGGTTGTGATATAAAGACGATCATTATTATTATCATTATTGTTTAAATTTCAACTTTTAGTTTCACGAGGTACATGTACAGGTTTGTTATAAGCGTATATTGTATGATGTTGAAGATTGGGATATGATTGAACCTGTTACTCAGGTAGTGAGCATAGTACCCAATAGGGAGTTTCTTAACCCTTGACTCCCTCCTTCTCTCCCTGCACTTGTAGTCCCCAGTGTCTACTGTTTCTGTCTTTGTATCCAGGAGTACCCAGTGCTTAGCTCCCACTCATAAGTGAGAACATTTAGGATTTGTTTTTTTTTTTGTTCCTGAATTAATTTTCTTAGGCTAACGGCCCCCAGCTGCATCCATATTGCTGCAAAGGACATGATTTCATTTGATTTTTATGGCTGCATAGTATTCCATGCTGTAGATGTACCACATTTTCTTTATTCTATCCACCAGTGATAGGCACCTAGGGTGATTTCATGTCTTTGCTATTGTGAAGAGTACTGCAATAAATATACAAGTGTATGTGATTTTGGTAGAATGATTTATTTTTCTTTGGGTATATACCCAGTAATAGAATTGCTGGGTCAAATGGTAGTTCAATTTTTTAGTTCTTTGAAAAATCTCCAAACTACTTTCTACAGTGGCTAAACTAATATACATTCTTACTAAGAGTGTATAAGAATTCATTTTTTCCTGCAGCCTCAACAAGATCTGTTATTTTTTATGCTGTGTCTCCCAGGCTGGAGTGCAGTGGCGTGATCTCGGCTCACTGCAAGCTCCGCCTCCCGGGTTCACGCCATTCTCCCGCCTCAGCCTCCCAAGTAGCTGGGACTGCAGGCGCCCGCCACCACGCCCAGCTAGTTTTTTGTATTTTTAGTACAGACGGGGTTTCACCATGTTAGCCAGGATAGTCTCGATCTCCTGACCTCGTGATCCACCCGCCTCGGCCTCCCAAAGTGCTGGGATTACAGGCTTGAGCCACCGTGCCCGGCCTATTTTTTACTTTTTAATAATAGCCATTCTGACTGGTGTAAGAATGTATCTCATAGTGGTTTTGATTTGCACTTCTCTGATGATTAGTAATGTTGAGCATTTTTTCTTGTTTGTTTTCCACTTGCAGATCTTCTTTTAAGAAGTGTTTGTTTACATCCTTTGCCCACTTTTTAATAAGGTTATTTGTTTTCGGTTTGTTGATTTGTTTAAGTTCCTTATAGATCCTGGATATTAGACCATTTTTAGATGCATAGTTTGTGAATATTTTCTCTCATTCTGTAGGATGTCTGTTTACTCTGTTGATACTTTCTTTTGCTGTGCAGAAGCTCTAGTATAATTAGGTCTTACACGTCAATTTTAGTTTGTGTTGCAATTGCTTTTGAGGACTTAGTCATAAATATTTTGCCAAGGCCAGTGTTGAGAAGGGCATTTTCTAGGTTTTCTTCCAGGATTTTTATAGATTTAGAACTTTACATGTTAGTCTTTAATCTACTAAAAGTTATCATTATATAATTATGTGTTCTTGTTTCTATGTGTAAACTATTTCAAAATAAAATTAAACCCTTTATTAAAGATATAAAAAGATCTAAAAAATTTTAAAGTGTAGACTGGACTTACTGAGATACATTCAGGATCAACAAAAAAATATACTCTTTGAAATATATTAGGGTACATTTATCATAAAAGGTTCAAGACAAGGTTCCAGAGATAAAGTAAATCAGTAACATTAGGATTTCATTTGAAACAAGACCTGCAAAGTTAAACTATACCATCTATAGATAATTAAATAAAACGAATAGATATTTATTAATATAATGATGAGCCAAAATATTACTTCTGTGGAGGTATATAAGAACATTTTGAAATATAAGGCTTCAGAGAAGATCATTCATTTATCTAATAATACAATCAATCAATCTTTAGTTAAATATATAGAGAAGATGACAGTGTGATTGGGAATTTGTGTTTGATAAGAATTCTTTTTATAATAGATTGAATGGCAAAGAAAACCTTAGTAATAATCTATCACCAA
Source organism: Papio anubis (assembly GCF_008728515.1). Taxonomy (NCBI): domain Eukaryota; kingdom Metazoa; phylum Chordata; class Mammalia; order Primates; family Cercopithecidae; genus Papio; species Papio anubis. The sequence continues at coordinate 77,885,954 of NC_044986.1, read as the reverse complement.
AGTTTTAAATTATCTCATTGTGAGAATACATAAGATTCGGAAATAAATTTAAAATTTGACAGTTCAAAAACACAAAAATAAGCAGAGAATTTGAGAAACATAATCATCTAGCTAAATTACATAAATTACATAGCTATATTGAACCATTTGCACCATTTAATTCCTATGAAGAAATAATCACATTTTTTTCTTATTCATGGAAATTGTTTTCTTTTAATTTCTATATTTATTTACGGAGAAAATCTTAATATATTTTAAATTATATTTAATTAACCATAAACTTTGGCCTAACTAATAAAAATAGAATGAATAATTAAAAAAAGAGAAATTCTACATGAAAATTAATAAATGCTTAGCTGCTATCAAGAAAAAACTTGAAATAGATATTAAAACATGTATATCACATACTGAAAAGGAAGACAATTCATAAGAATACATTGAGGACATAGTTAATGCTGTACTTAATATTATACACTTGGATTTTTTTGCTCTTATAGAACAAATACTGGAAACGTGAACCAGAAATTAGAAAAATGGGATAAAAATAAGAAAATATATAAATAAAGAAAGAAAAGTTACAAATATTAAAGTTAAAAATCTATAAAAATAAAAACTGTAAAACACTAAAAAAAGGTCAAAACTGATTTTCTAAAACATGAATTAATAAAGTAAGCAAAGTTTTGAGATGTTCAAGTAATAATATTTTCAAGGGAGATATTGCAAAACTTATAAAATATTAAAATAACAATGTATAATCATAATTATTGGCCAGTTTAAAACACTTGAATTTTTATATGAAGCAATAAGAAAAACATTAATGCTAAGATCATTGTATGATTTTTTTTTAAGCAACATACAAACTACCACACTTGACTTAAAAAACAGTAACAATAGTATGCTGATAAAGAAAGCCATGATCTCATTAACAGGGCACCATAGTTTAATATAGCAGTAGTTTATTCAGTGACATTGTTGTATATTTTTTGTAAGAATAGATCACAATTTATTCATCCATTCTATTATAGATGGATATTTGATTTCTGTTGAGTACTGCAAACGATGCAATGATCATTCTATGTGAACTCAATTTATCAGGACTGTTTTTGACATGCTTTCTTCCTAAAATACCTCTTATCTTTTCTCTTTAAATTGTGTATATCTTTCTTGGAACAATGGACAAATTGTCATTTTTTAGGTATACAATAAAAGGATTATTTTGATGACCTAATGCCTCTGTACCTCACTCATTCCAAATAAGAAAATCAGGCACTCGGGATACCTGAGAAAAATTTTCAGTCATATTTTTAAACTATTAAATAAAACTGAAAAAATTAAAATTGTTATAGCATTTATTTTAAGTAGTAGGGTGAAATGAACATAATTTTAAGCAAACACATCTTCAGAAATGTATCAATTTTACACTAGCCAGAAACTAAATTAAAGAAATGTAGAAGTTAGAGTGAGTAAATAACTTGGTAAATTGTGTTGTTTTAACAATAAAAAGCAACAAAAACAATAGCAATAGGAGATGGCAATAACTATCTGTAAGGAAAATATAAAATTAATTGCAACTTTTCCAGTTGGTGGTGGTGAAGGTAAGAATGCAAGGGGCTGAAAGACATTCAATATCCTTATATTCTTCAGCAATGAACTTCCATTAATTGGTTATAAAGGTTGAAAGAGCAAATATTTTCATAAGCTTAAGTTAGTAGTAACCAAAATAAAAACTAAAATATAATATATACATTTCAATTATTCAAAGGGAAAAAACTTTGAAAAAAGCTATCTATTAGGGAAGTAGAGAAAAAGGCAAACTAAACAAACCAAAACATGGTAAATGGCAAAATGACATGAGATGGAAAAAAAATTATTTTAAAACAGTAATTTATATAAAGTAATTATATTACAAATTACAAATAGATAACGTTAAAATACATAAAATGTGAAATATTTTTGTACAAGAGAATTAGTTTACAAAGGGTTGAGCATAAGTGAGTAAAACATACACTACACAAATATAAACCAATTAGATACAATAATAAGTAATAAGGAAGAATGTTGTATTAATATTCATAAAACAAAATCAAGAAAATAAAATCACAAAATTAAGTATAACAAAAATACAACCTTAAAATGCAAGACAGTGTCTGTAGTTTCAGGAAAACAGGAAAAATACATAAATTCACAATTCATTTGGAGATTTAATGCAATCCTTTGGGACATTAATAGATCAAATATCATTAATTGAGTAATTTAGGCTCAACCTGCAGTGCACATATTTTTTGAAAGGGAATATTTAATATCAAAATTCATTTCTGAACTACTCCACAAGAAAGTTTGAAAATATTCCATAGATGAATCATCATATGCACTATGCTCTTCAAGAATAAAGCAATGAAACAGCTATGCCAGAGACCATGACCTTATAATTAACAGCGTAGTGTTGAGGTATGCATTTTGTTATTCTTTATTTCACAATGTTTTACACATTGTAGATTCCTTTTTTTCCATTGTCTTCTGGTATTGAATGATTTTGTGGGGAAGTGTAAAACCAAGTGTTAAAAAAGCCACAAAATGAAAAAGGAGTATTCTTCACATAACTGACTCTTAGAGATAGGCACTTTGAACAATTTTTATGAAATTCTGGAAATTTCCTGTGCATAAATGCATATATGTGTAGGTACGTTTGTGTACGTATATACATGGATGTATTCCTACAAAACAAAGTATCCTATACATACTGTTTTTTTCATCATCTTTTTTACTTCATCTTTGAGAATTCAGATATGAGCTTATTCTAAACTATCTCATTTCCCCTAACTACTGCATAAGAGCCCATTGTGAAGATTCATAATCTAATAATTAAATGCTCTGTTGGGGGCCGTTAGGTTATTGCTGAGTTTCATCTCATTTGTTTTGTTTTTGTTACTGTAGAAAATGGTGCTTAAATCTCTTACATATAAACTATATCCACAAGATAAATGCATTCAGTTGGAATTTCTGAGATGAATGATATATATTTCTAAAATCTGAAAGAACTTTGCAAAATGCCTAAACTTCCATGTCTTTACAAATCATTAATATGGGATTTTTCAAAGAGTTAAGAATCTAATTCTTTAACATCTGTAATTCTACCTGCCATAATTTTCATCTTAACTCTCCCTCATTCCTCCATTGTTACTTTCCTTCAGGTGTCTCCACTGCCTCCCTATTTATTATTGATATGTCATAGGACAGTGGTTTACACTGTGTGATATGAGAATCATTTGTGTTATAGAAGATAATTTCATATATTCCTTTAAGGAATACATTTACTTAAATATATATTTATTTCAATATGCATTTGTAAAAGATAATTAGCACAACAAATTAGATTATCTTAGAAAACATTTATATAAAATGTATTTATTTAGATAAAATACTAGGCAATATGCAATTTATATGACACTCCAATTTGGAAAAAAAAAGTAGGTGTCTGGAGAATGGTGGAAGGTTTGGAAACACTACTGTAGTGTTGTGTAGGGACTTGGTTCCTTCCTGTGGGTTCATGGTCTGGCTGACATCAAGAATGAATCCGCAGACCTTTGTGGTGAGTGTTACAGCTCTTAAAGGTGGCACAGACCCAAAGGTGAGCAACAGCAAGATTTATTGGGAAAAGTGAAAGAACAAAGCTTTCACAGCGTGGAAGAGTACCCCACCAGGTTGCGCTGCTGGCTAGGGTGGCCAGCATTTATTCCCTTATTTGTTCCCGCCTACATCCCACTGATTGGTCCATTTTACAGACCTCTAGCTAATGCAGAGCACTGATTGGTGCGTTTTTACTGAGCACTGATTGGCACATTTTACAAATTTCTAGCTAATCACAGAACGCTGATTGGTGTGTTTTACAATTCTAGCTAGAGTGCTGATTGACACATTTTACAATCCTCTTGCAAGACAGAAAAGTTCTCCAAGTCCCCACCCAACCCAGGAGTCCAGCTGGCTTCACCCTCAATGTCATGTTCTGTTCATCTTCATTATCCTCATTTCCTGCACAGTCATTGCTTCTGACTAATAATAGTTACCCTATGGTGTTGAAAATACTTGGGCAATGTTTGCCATCTAGCACAATGAATAAAATTTATAACTTTTAGTTGTATGTTTGGAGTAGGATAAACAAAGTGATTATAGTAACCTTCCCCAGAGAGTTATGTTTCCACAATAAAGTATCATGAATTTTGCATGAGTTCTTAAAAAAAAATTAGAAAAAGAAAGAGATGGATAAAGACAGACAGATACCCAAAAGACACAGAGAGAAAAAAGATGGAACAAGAATATATGTGAAAGACTACAAACAATGGCAAGCACAGAAGAGCAAAAGAAACAAAGAAAGGGTAACAGAGAAAGAAATAGAGGGAAAATGTGAAGCCATGTAAATCTGAATGTGGGCTCTTTTATACCAAGAATCTTCTCCGAGGCTGAATATTAGCTCACTTTTAAGAAATCACAGTTGTGGGTTTCATAGGTAAGTCTCCCTTTTGAGGGACCAGCTTTGTTGGTAATAATGTGATTTCTTACTTAAATATATGGAATATTTAAAATAAATAATGAACAGTGACTAACAAAGGGAATGATACATAATAGGTGTTTTTGTCTACAATATGATAGGTACTCATGTTATAACAAAATTAAAGTCCTATCTGAAGCCAGAAAACAAAAAGGTACTAAATTCATTTTTAAATTATACAATCTTATGTAAGATTGTATATTTATTTATGAAATAAATACTGTACCTACTGTGTTTTGCAAGAGCCACTTTTAATAAAACACAGCTTCTTTAGGTTTGTACATAAGACTAAGAATATAATTGTAACCAAAATGAACACTGAGAAATCCACAAGTATTTAAAAATTAAAAATTTATGTGAGCAGATAGGAAACTGCGGGGAAGGAAATTAGGCAATATTTTGATCTGAATGAATACAAAAATGCAACATATGAAAATTTATAGAATGTAACTGAAGCAATGCTTAGATCTATAAATAATTACATTAAAAGAGAAGAAAGGCCAGGTGCAGTGGTTCATGTCCATAATCCTAGCACCATGTGAAGCTGAGGAGGGAGGACTGCTTGATTCCAGCTGTTTGAGAACAGCCTGGACAGCAGAGTGAGACCCTGTCTCTAAAAAAATTTTTTTTTAATTAGCCAGGCATCTTGGCCCGCACCTGAGATCACAGCTATTGAGGAGGCTGAGGTGGGGATATTGCTTGAGCCTGGGAGGTTGAAGTTGCAGTGAGCTGTGATCTCACCACTGTAGTCCAGCCTAGGTGATGGAACTAGACCCTGTTAAAAAAGAAAGAAAGAAAGAAAGAAAGACCTCTAAGACCTCTAATAAGTTTTCTAAGCTTCCATCTGAAGTAACTACAAAAAGAAAAGTAAGATCAGGTGTGGTGGTTCACACCTGTAATCCCAACACTGGGAGGTCAAGGTGGGGGAATTGCTTTAGCCTAGGAGTTTGAGACCAGCTTGGGGAACATAGTGAGACTTCGTGTGTACAAAAAGAGAGAGAGAGAGGAAGGAGAAAGAAAGAAGGAAAGAAGGAAAGAAGGAAAGAAGGAAAGAAGGAAAGAAGGAAAGAAAGAAAGAAAGAAAGAAAGAAAGAAAGAAAGAAAGAAAGAAAGAAAGAAAGAAAGAAAGAAAGAAAGAAAGGAAGGAGGGAGGGAGGGAGGGAGGGAAGGAAGGAAGGAGAGAAAGAAAGAAAGAGAGAAAGAAAGAAAAAAGAGGGAGGGAGGGAAAAGCAAGTTAAATCTAAAGCAAACAGAGGGAACAATAAAAATGAGACTGGTAATCAATGAAATAGAAAATTTAAAAAAACAAAGAAAATAAGACAAAAAAGATTATATACCACAACGAAGTTTGATTTATCCCAGGAATACAAGATTAATTTAACATTTAAAAATCAATTATTAGAGTACTCATATTAATAGAATAAAGATCAGAAAACACATGATTATTGTGATGCATGTATAGAATGTATTTGAAAAAGCAAAGACCCATTTATGTTACAAAATATACAAAAACTCAACAAATTAATAATAGAAGGGAACTTCCTTAACAAGATAGAGGACATCTGCTAGAAAACTAAAACTAACATCATGTTTAACAGTGAAAGACTGAGTGCTTTCTGCCAGGATCAGGAATAAGGCAGAGTTGCTGGTCCTTACCCCTTCTATTCAACATTGAACTGCAAAATCTAGTCAGTGAAGTCAGACAAAAATAAACAAATAAATAAAAGTCCTCCAGTCAAGAAAAGTAAAATTGTTTTTAATCACAGATGACATAATCTTGTATGTAGGAAATCCTAAGAAGTCTACAACAAAACTTCTAGAATAAGTAAACCAAATTCAGCAAGACCACAAGATACAAAATCAAGTTTAATATAGAAAAGTAAGAGTATCTTTGTTTACCACCAACAAACAGTCCAAAAATAAACAATAAGTCTATTAACACTGGTATTTCAAAAATCAAATACTTAGGGATAAATTAAATAAGTGTAAATTTGTATACTGAAATTTAGAAGAAAATATCATTGAAAGACATTAAAGAAATTAGAGAAGGTCTAAATAAGTGGTTCCCACTCCAGGGTAAGTTCACTCCTGGGGACCTATGTCAACAGATAATTTTATCTTTCATTACTGGAGGGGTGCTACTAGCCCAGGGATGATGAAAAGCATTCTGTAGTGCACAGGACAGTTCCCTAAAAATAATTAACTGGTCTAGAATTTTAACAGTGTCAATAGTGAGAAACCTTGATCTAAATAAAGGAAGAGACAGCCTATGTTCATGGAATGGAAGACATAACATCATTAAGATGGCAATCTTCCCAAATTGATCTATAGATTCATCACTATCTCTATTAAATTTCCAATAGGCTTTTCACACTTGAAAAGGAAAAGATGATTCTAAATGTTATACAGAAAAGCAAATCCCAGCATAAGCAAAATAATCTGGAAAAATAAGAACATGTTACAGGGCTTAGGCTTCTTGATTTCAGCTTACTACAGAGCTATAGTAATCAAGGGAGTGTGTTATTGGCATAAGGATAGATAATATAGTTCAATGGAATAGAAATGTAAGTCCAAAACCAAACTCGTATTTATGGTCAATTGGTTTTCAACAGTAGTACTGAGACAATTGGGCATCCACACATAGAAAGATGACTTTAGACTCCTACTTCACAAGCCTACACAAATCTTAACTAAGAAAGCATCGCAGACTTAAATGTAACATTTATACTTATGTTACTTCCAGAAGAAAACAGGAAAACATTTCTAGGGTCATATGTTTTCCAAAGATTTTTAGATACAGCACTAAAAATACTGCTGACAAAAACAAATTGAACTCTACAAAATTGAAATATTCTGCACTTCAAAAGACACCATTAATAAAATGAAAAAAGACAAAACAAGAAAGCAAATGAGAGACAATATTTTCAAATCACACATCTGATTATATCTGAATTGTATTCAGAATCTATAAAGGACTCCTAAAAACCAATAAGAAAGTGAAAAACAACTGAAATGAAAAACTGGACACAGATGTTTTACCAAAGAAGATACATGAATGTCCAACAATAACCTAAGGAGATGCTCAACATTATTAGTTATTAGGGAAGTGTGAATGTAAGCCACAATTAACTTCCATTTCACATATACTAGACTGACTATAATAAAAAAGACACAATATCAAGTGTTGGTGAGGAGGTGGAGAAACTGAAACCCTTATCTATTGCTGGTGAGAATATAAAATAGTGCAGCCACTTTGGAAATGGAGTGGCAGAATCTTCAAATGTTAATGATAAATTTCCTATATAACCCCCAAATTCTACTTCTCCATATCCATCCAAGAAAAAGGAAAAGATACACACAAAAGTGTGGACATGTATGTTCATAGCAGTTTTATTAATAGTAGCCAGATGTATTAGTCTGTTCTCACACTGCTAATGAAGGCATACCCGAGACTAGGTAATTTATAAATGAAAGAGGATTAATTGACTCACAGTCCAGCATGGCTGGGTTGGCCTCAGGAAACTTACAATCATGGTGGAAGAAGATGCAAGTACATATTTCTTCACATGGTGGCGGCAAGGAGAAGTGCTGAGAAAAGGCCCTTATGAAACCACCAGAACTCATGAGAACTCATTCGCTATCACAAGAGCAGCACGAGGGTAACAGCCCCTATGATGCAATTACCTCCCACTGGGTCTCTCCTGTGACACGTGGGATTATGGGAACTACAATTCAAGATAAAATTTGTGTGGGGACACAGCCAAACCATATCATTCTACCCCCAGCCCCTCCAAAATCTCATGTCTTCACATTTCAAAACACAATCATTGCCTTCCAACAGTCCCCAAAATCTTAACTCATTCCAGCATTAATACAAAAGTCCAAGTCCAAAGTCTCATCTAAGACAAGCCAAATCCCTTTTACCTATGAGCCTATAAAATTAAAAGCAAGTTAGTTACTTCCTAGATATAATGGAGGTAAAGGAATTGGGTGAATACACCCATTCCAAATGGGAGAAATTTGCTCAAACAAAGGGGCTACAGGCCCCATGCAAGTCCAAAATCCAATAGGGCAGTCATTAAATCTTAAAGTTCCAAAATGCTCTCCTTTGACTCCATGTCTCATATCCAGGGCTTGTTGATGCAAGAGGTGGGCTTCCATGGTCTTGGGCAACTCCACCCCTGTGGCTTTGCAGGGTACAGCTCCCCTTCTGGCTACTTTCATGGGCTGTCATTGCAGTTCTTCCAGGCATATGATGCAAGCTGTCAGTGGATCTACCATTCTGGGGTCTGGAGGATGGACACAGCTCCACTTCTCACAGCTCCACTAGGCAGTGTCCCAGTGGGGACTCTGTGTGGGGGCTCTGACCCCACATGTCCCTCCCTGGACATCCTGGACATCCAGGCATTTCCATACACCCTCTGAAATCTAGATGGAGGTTCCCAAATCTTAATTCTTGAGCTCTGTGCACCTGCAGGCCCAACACCATGTGTAAGCCACCAAGGCTAGGAGCTTGCACCCTCTGAAGCAACAGCCTGAGCTATACATTGGTGCCTTTTATCCATGGCTGGAGCTTAAGCAGCTGGAATGCAGGGCACCATGTCCCAAGACTGCATAGAGTAGGTGGACCCTGGACCTGGACCATGAAATCATTTTTCCCTCCTAGGCTTCCAGGCCTGTGATGGGAGGGGCTTCTGTGAAGGTATCTGATGTGCCCTGAAGACATTTTCCCCATTGTCTTGGTGATTAACATTTGGCTCCTTCTTACTCATGCAAATTTCTGCAGCTAGCTTTAATTTCTCCTTGGAAAATGGGATTTTTTTTCCTATTGCATCATCAGGCTGCAAATTTCCCAAATTTTTTTGTTGTGTTTCCTCTTGAAAGCTTTGCTGCTTAGAAATTTTTTATGCCAGACACCCTAAATCATCTCTCTCAAGTTCAAAGTTCCCCAGATTTCTAGGGTGGGGGTAAAATGCCATCAGTCTCTTTGCATATCTAGCAAGTCACCTTTATTCCAATTCCCAATTTCCTCATGTCCATCTGAGACCACCTCAGCCTAGACTTTATGGTTCATATCACTATCAGCATTTTGGTCAAAGCCATTTGACAAGTCTCTAGAAGTTTCAAACTTTCCTACATCTTCCTGTCTTCTGAGCCCTCCAAGTCTCTAGGAAGTTCCAAACTTTCCCACATTTTCCTGTCTTTTTCTGAGCCCTCCAAACTGTTCCAACCTCTGCCTGTTATCCAGTTCCAAAGTCACTTCCACATTTTCAGGTATCTTTACAGCAGCATCCCACCACAAGGTATCAACTGACTGTATTAGTCAGTTCTCGTGCTGCTAATACACATACCCAAGACTGGGTAATTTACAAAGGAAAGAGGTTTAATTGACTCACAGTTAAGCATGGATGAGGAGGCCTCAGGAAACTTACAGTCATGGCAGAAGGGAAGCAAATATGTCCTTCTTCATATGGCAACAAGGAGAAGTGCCGGGCAAAAGGAGGAACAGCCCCTTATAAAACCATCAGATCTCACAAGAACTCACTCACTATCATGAGAAAAGCATGAGGGAAACCACCCCATGATTAAACTACCTTCCAAGGGGTTCCTTCTATGACACCTGGGGATTATGGGAACTACAATTCAAGATGAGATTTGGGTAGGGACACAGCCCAACCATATCACCAAATATCCATCAATTGGTGAACAGTTAAACAAAATGTTATATAATCATACAATTGGTGAACAGTTAAACAAAATGTTATATAATCATACAATTAGATACTATTTACCAGTAAAAATAAATTTGCAGTCCTATTATGTGCCATAAAATGGATAAACCACCACAACATTATGCTAAACAGAAGAAGCTCGTTGCAACAGGCCATATGTTATATGATTTCACTTATATAAACTGTGTAGAACAGGCAAACCTGTAAATAAAAAAATACACTCATAGTTCCCTGAGTCTTGGAAGGAGAACTGGGATTGACTCAGAATGGGTACAATGAATATCTTTGGGGTGATTAAAATATTCAAATGTGGATTGTGATTGCACCACCTTTAAATTTATCTAAATATCATTAAATTTTTCATGTATAATGGGTAACTTTATGGTGTATAAATTATACTTCAATAAAGTTGTGACAAAAAAAAAATGAGCACCAAGCTCAGTGTTGCTCATTTTGGAAGAATAATTAATAACCCTTACTGTATCAGATGTTTTCCATCCTCCCATCCATATGTTCATGGTTTTGCGACTTCTTGGCATGGTGCCTAACTTCCAGCTGTCAGCATTTGCAACCTTTTTCTGAGAGCTTTATCTGGCCATTGGATCTTGCTATGCCTGCACATGGCAGATAGAAAGTACTTTGGGTATCAGTGACTCATGGGTGCAAACCTTGATCAATAACTGGCAGAAACTCATGGAAGAAAACCTCATGTGTGGCCAGGCACAGAGGCTCACACCTGTAATCCCAGCACTTTGAGAGGCCGAGGCAGGCAGATCACCTGAGGTCAGGAGTTCGAGACCCGCCTGGCCAACATGGGTGAAACCCCGTCTCTACTAAAAATACAATATTAGGCAGGCATTGTGGTGCATGTCTGTAATACCAGCCACTCGGGAGGCTGTGGCAGGAGTATCGCTTGAACCCAGGAGGCAGAGTTTGCAGTGAGCCAAGATTGTGCCATTTCACTACAGCCTGGGCAATAGAGTGAAACTCCAGCTCAGAAAACAAACACAAACAAAAAAACCCCAAAACCAAGAAATATTTATCTCACCCCTAAATGGGACAGTATTAAGTTTCAGTTTTCCACAGTTTGACTTGTATGATAATGTGGGCTGTTACCTTCCTTTCCCTCTTTTGTATCCTCATTATTTTACATTATACTGAAATTCCTTCATCTACTGTATTTCTATCTGTTACAGACTGCCTTGCTAGTTATTCCCACAAAATCAATTTCTCCTTTCTGTCCATGTGACCTCTTAGCTACCAATTAAATGTGTCTGCCTCTCTTGCAGCTAGGTGTCTACATGTAATGTGAAAAGTGATATGTGTACCAGGTCATTTCTAAATATAAATAAACCACTTTTCCTGGATCCTAGTTCATTTTATTCTTTTCTATGGACTAGAATTATATATCTTTGACCACATAAATGAAAATACACGCAGAAAAGCAGAGAAATAATATAGAAGAATTCTAAATCCCTGCATGACCAAAAAGGTGTAGGATGACCATGCTAACCTACTTGTCATACAGTTACATGAGAGCAAAATACCTGCTCTATTATTTAAGTAAAAATTTTGGGGGTCTCTTTGTCATAGCAACTAGTCCTCATCTTAATATACAACTTTCACACTCTGTCTTCCGTTTCTTTTCTACCACTATAGTATTGAGTGTAGTCACCTGTTTAGTAATTTATAGTAACCTAATTGATTGAATCCTTTCACCAAATTTATGCAGAACCTGGAAATTTTAGTAACATTTTTTCTCATACTCTTTGAATTCCTAACAGTTGAAAAACACAGATTTTTGTTACCCTGTTGGTGCTCTGTAATTACACGCAATGTGCACTGTAAAACCATCAAGATCTTGGCTCATAAACCAGATGCTTTGGTCTTTCTGAGTAAGTATTAGCAGTGAGGAACCTGGCAGCAGATGGCGTTCCCCTGGCAACTATGTTTCTAACTCACTAGTTCCTGTCAGTACCTGCTTGAAGGTTTCAAACTTGTAGGCAGTTTAATTCCTTTGACAGGCTTTCTGAAGAAAAGAGCTGAGAGGAACTCTGTTTGGTAGCAAACGTTTTCTATAATTGTCAACGTTCCTGCATCCAGTTCATTTGGAGGACACTTAGTTTTAACAGGGGTTCAAAATTATAATCATTTCTGATGCATGTTGAGCTGAATATGACTAGCTCTTAACTCTCCATTGGCCGGCTTGCTCAGGGAGGCAGTGCTTAAAATGATACGGTAGCAAATATCAGCTTAGTCAAAGCTTGAGCTAGGAAATTGAATTCTGGTGGCAACCACAGACAACACAGACAATAAGTGCATGAGATGTCTTTGAAATGTATTGTACTGATCAGCCATTAAGATAGTAATGATCACCTTGGAACAACCGTCTGTTCCTGTTTGGAGAAGAAACTTCAACAACTGCAGATTGGGTTTCCCAGGAAGCGGATTCTGAGATGGGGTACAGGACGTTTATTAGGGAGTACCCTTGAGGTCAACTTCTGTGTAAGGAAAGGGAAGAAACAATGATTGGACAGAGGGAAAAATTGAGCTGCAATCATCAAAAGCTCCCTTAAACCCCACAAGGTGCTCTGAAGCCTGGATATGTCTTCATGGTCCACCATCATTGTGGAGAGGGAGCTGGACTTTTGAACTCTTATGTTGATTGGCCATTGTGTGCAGACTGTCTGAGGAAATGGCAGCGGCCCAGGAGAAGCAGATTTCTTCAATCATGGGCAACTTCCAAAGAGCACTGATAGCTTTCAAGGGTCAGGTGACAACCTTCCCAGCAGCTTTGGGAATAAGAAGAAATAATAATGAGAGATTCTGAAGGAGGAAGCTGGATGACTTATTACAGGTCCTACTATGCCAACCATCTGAGAACCTCGGTGGTGATTCCAAATTACAGTTTCTTTATTGGTTTCAGGCCGTTTTTCTTACAGCTACTAGAAGCGGTGATTTAGTCTCTGGAGTCAGCTATGAATACTTTTTTTTACTATGCTACTAGTGAAAAACATGCCCCAGTCAGGAGGTAGCTGAGATTTGTAGCTGACACTAGATGTCAAATAATCCCTTTGCTTAAATGTTCTTAAATTTCACTAAAATGTGTTAGTCTGGGACTGCGTCTCTGTTTTGGTACTCTCTGTAACTATTGTTCCCTTAACATGTTTATTTATCCTGTTATTCATCACTACATGCCCTGCATTACTCCATGTGGAATAATTTTTCTCCTGGGAAAATGAAGTTTTGTGTAAAATATTATCAGCATCTATCTGAATTTGTGAGATGTGTGTGTGTGTGTGTGTGTGTATATAAAAGTGTGTGTGTGTATATATATGTACATATATATGTGTGTGTATGTGATATATATACAGACCTATATATATGTACTTCAGAAAAAAATACATTCGAATATTTTTAAAATGTTGAATCTTATTAAAAGACTCATAGTGAAGACAGAAATATACTTTTCCTGACACCACATTCCAATTACTTGAAACAAACACTTTTTATTCGTTTGTGATTTCTTTCTGATATTTTCTTGCATACATGATTAACATGCTTATACTAATATTTCTTGAGTAATCAATGTTAACATGCTTATACTAATATTTCTTGAGTAATCAATGTTAGGTTTAATGTACTGGCCTCTTATTATGTCAAATATAGATGCATACTATCTTAGTATTTCCATCTCCAAAACCCTCCTAATATAGGTTTGCAAATTTATATAAATAACTGTGAAAATTCCTTTCTATTTTTCTGAATCCTTCCCCAATTTTTGACTTTTTTGCTTATCTGTTTTAAACTCATTCCATTTATAGGCTTTCCTCAGATATTCCATGGCATTTAATTGTATGGCTTTAAGAGAGAATTGCTTAAATGTTGATTTGAAGCTGTTTGTGTGTTTGACTTGATGATGAGATTCAGAGGGTTTTTTTTAACTTTTATTTTTGTTTCGGAGGTATATGCACAGGTTTGTTATATAGGTATTCATAAATTGCATGTTATGGAGGTTTGGTGTACATGTTATTTCATCACCCAGGTAATAAGCATAGTATCCAATAGGTAGTATTTTGACCTTTATCCTCTTACCCTTCACCCTCAAGCAGACTCCTGTGTCTATGATTCCCTTCATTGTGTCCACATGTACTCAATATTTAGCTCCCACTTAAAGGTGAGAACATGCAATATTTAGTTTTCTGTCCCTTGGTTAGTTTTCTTAGTATAATGGCCTCAGGCTCCATTCATGTTGCTGCAAAGGACATTATCTTGTTCTTTTTTATGCCTGCATAGTATTCCATGGTGAATATGTACCACATTTTCTTTATGAAGTCTACCATTGATGGGCATCCAGGTTAATTCCATGTCTTTGCTATTGTGAATAGTGCTGCAATGGACATACAGTGCATGTGTCTTTATGGTAGAACAATTTATGTTTTGGGGGGAATATACCCAATAACGGGATTGCTGGGGCAGCTGGTGGTTCTGTTTTGAGTTCATTGAGAAATCACAAAACTGCTTTCCACAGTGGCCAAACTAACTTATATTCCCACCAGCAGTGTATAAGTGTTCCCTTTTCTCTGTAAACTCACAAGCATCTGCTATTTTTTTTTTACTTTTTAATAATAGCCATTCTGACGGTTGTGAAATGGCATCTCATTGTGACTTTGATTTGCATTTCTTTTATGATTAGTGATGTTGAGCATTTTCTTCATATACTTGTTGGTTGCATGTTTATCTTCTTTTGAAAAATGTCTGTTCATGCTCTTTGTCCATTTTTAAAAGGGTTTTTTGTTGTTGTTAAGTTCCTTATAGATTCTGGATATTATGACTTTATAAGATACATAGTTTGCAAATGTTTTCTCCAATTCTTTAGGTTGACTAGTTTCTCTGTTGATAGTTTCTTTTGCTGTGCAGAAGCTCTTTAGTTTAATCAGGTCCCACTTGCCAATTTTTTTTTTTTTTTTTTTTGCAGTTACTTTTGGTGTCTTCATCGTGAAATCTTTGTAAGGACTTATGTCCAGAATGATATTTCCTAGATTATCTTCCAGGGTTTTTACAGTTTTACGTTGTTCATTTAAGTCTTTAATCCATCTGGAGTTGATTTTTGTATGTGGTATAAGAAAGGGATCCAGTTTCAGTCTTCTGCATATGGCTAGCCAGTTTTCCCAGCACCATTTACTGAATAGGGAGTCCTTTTCCCATTGCTTATTTTTGTCGATGATCAGTTGGTTGTAGGGATGTGACTTTATTTCTAGGATATCTATTCTGTTCCATTGATCTGTGTGTCTATTTTTCTACTACTACAATGTTATTTTTGTTACTGTAGCCTTGTGGTATAGCTTGAAGAAAGGTAATGTGATTGCTTCAGCTTTGATCTTTTTGCTTAGTATTGCTTTGGCTATTCATGCTCTGGTTTGGTTCCATATGACCTTTAGGATAGTTGTCTCCATTTCACAGAAATAGAAACAATGTCATTGTGATGGCAGTGACAGGCCGTCCACAGTGGGGAAACACAGGCAGTAGTAGCAGGAGTGGCAGTGGTGGCAGTGGGTCACCTGTGTACCGTGTCCACAAGGTGGCCAACTGTGCCATCTCCAGCCTGATGTGACCAGGTAGGACCCTCTCTCAGGCGTGGATCCTCCATGGCTCTGAACTCTGGCTATGCATTGCTGCTCTTGCTGGCCAGCACTACGGGGAGGGTGTGGGCAGGGGGAAGACAGTTCCCAGGCAGCCCCAGGTAGCCCCCTGAAACCCACTGCCCTGAGGGCTACAGTGAGGGGCCGGGCCAGGACTCCTGCTGTTGGGGGAACAGCACCTTCGGGCAGAAAGGGGCCCAGGTCGGTGCTGGACTTGCATATAGAGCGTGAGTACTGGGCCTGGGGCGCGAAGTTGGGGCCATGCTTTGGGAGCCAGGAAGGAAAGTGGGAGTGGGCCTGTTTCCAGAATCTGGCCAGTGGTGCAGCCACCACTCCCACTTTGCAGAGGATGCTGAGTTTTTCACCAAGGGAGGAGGTTTTGTATGGGGCTGCCCCAGGGCACTCCCCACGGCTGGGCCCAGGGTCTGCAATCCACTTCCAGAGGCATGCCCTTAGGCAGGGCCACGAGCCAGGTGAGGGGGAGCCCTGGCTGCCCCTGAAGGCTGGGGCCATGGGGGAGCACTCAATGATGTTGCTCCTGCCCCAGACACTGGCCTAGGCCCAGCGAGGACCTGGAGCCCCCACCCCAGGCTGCACAGGTTGTGGCCAGGGCTGCATGATCCACAGAGCCAGTGGGAACCAGGGACAAGCAGAAGCCTCATCCCTTCTGAGTTTGCATGGCAGGAGCTCCCTGGGTGCAGCTGCAACTGCCCTGCCACACCACAGATCTGGTATCCCTGCGCTCTCAGGGGCCCAGGAAAGTTCCTTTGTCCCCACAGGCTCAGAAGTATTTGCTGCTGCTACCTGGCCTCTCCCCACTACCACTGCCTGTTTTGATCTCAGAGAAGGGTTGTGGCCAAGCCCAGGAGCAGTCACAGCCTGGCCTGGCGTGTGCACACACTCAGGGCAGTGCTGACACGCCAGCCCCCTGCTGCTATGGTCCCTCCCAGACTTTGGGCACTGAGAAGCTTTGGGAGGGAGGCTGAAGTTGGGGGAAGGGCAGCTCAGTGCTGGCCTGCAGGTTGTTCTTGGCAGGAGCAGTCTGGGCGCCATGGACAGCAGCAGAAGACAGACAGGCACCTGGGTGGAAGGGGGCAGATCCCCAGTGAGGCCCACCTTCAGGTCAAGGAGGCCCTGAAGGCTGGTGTCCAGGCTGCCAATCCCAAGGACCAGAGTCAGAACTTATGGTGCCTTTTCGGGGCCCACCCATGGCCACCCATGGACCAATCGTTGGGAACTTCCTCCCCTCTGAGGCCCATAATATCCTCAGGCTCAGCCAGAGCAGAGGACAGAGAGACGATGGGATGACCACCTGCTGAAAGGAGCTACCCTCTCTGCTGAGAGCTGCAGAGATAACAGGACGACCTGCCTGCAGAGAGAAGCTTTCCACTCCAGTGTCTGCTCTCTGCTAGCAGCTGAACACTCATCAGGATAACCTGGCTGTGAAAACGAGCTACCCACTGTGGGTCCCCTCTGAGCTATTCTGTCACTCAAAGCTCCTCTTCACCTTGCTCACTCTCCACTTGTCTGTACACCTCATTCTTCCTGGTCACAATGCAAAAACTCAGGACCTCCCAAATGGCAAGGCTAAGAGAGTTGTTACACAAACAGGGATGAAACATGCCCCTTGCTCACCATGTTGTGGGCAAAGAGAAGAAGAGAAAAGCTGCAGCCATTCGAGAGACCAGACCTGGGAGCTTCCAAGCCAAGGCTGTGACTCCTTCTTTGGGTCCCTGCAGTTCCTGGCATTTCCAAGCTTCTGGACACCACTGCATTACCTGATGCCAGCCAGAGAAGTTGCTTGCCATGTGCCCGGTCCAGCTGCAACCTCACAGAGAGCTGGCATCTAGAGCTACCTGCCATGCAGCAGCAGCAGGCATGTCTGACTGTATAGTGACCAGACCACATGCCATTACACACCTGACTTGCAGTCTCCCTTGGAGGCATGGGATCCAGGCTGGTAGCTTGAGACAAACCCAGTTTACCAGGCCAAGTGGGTAGAACAAACCCAGTGGCCATGAGCAAAACCCAGGCAAAAATGCCACAAGCCACAGTTTTTCCACTAGAAAAGTAACAACGCAAAGATCCTGCAACAATTGGTAGTTTCATAGGAATGGCCTTGAATCTAAATTGCTTTGGGCTGTGTAGCAATTTTAACAATATTTATTCTTTCTATCCATGAGCATGGAGTGGTTTTCCATTTGTTTGTGTTAGCTCTGATTTCTTTCAGCAGTGTTTTGTAATTCTCATTGTCTTTTTACCTCCCTGGTTAGTTGTAGTCCTAGATATTTGTGTATGTGTGTGGCTATAGCGAATGGGATTTCATCCTTGATTTGGCACTCAGCTTGGATGTTGTTGGAGTATAGAAATGCTACGAAGTTTTGTACATTGATTTTGTACTTTAAAACTTTGCTAAAGTTGTTTATCAGATCTAGGAGCTTTTTGGCAGAGTCTGTGGTATAAAATTATATTATCTATGGACAAAAATAGTTTGACTTCGTCTCTTATTTGGATTTATTTCTCTTACCTAATTGCTCGAGTTAGGACTTCCAGTACTATGTTGAATAAGAGTGGTGGAAGTGGGAAATCTTATGTTGCTCTGGTTCTCAAGGGGAGTGCTTCCAGCTTTTGCCCATTCAGTATGATTTTGTCTGTGGGTTTTTCATAGATAGCTCTTATTATTTTGAGGTATGTTTTTTCAATGCCTAGTTTGTTGAGGGTTTTTAACATGAAGGGATGTTAAATTTTACCAAAAACCTTTTCTGCATATATTAAGATGGTCATGTGCTTTTTGCTTTTAGTTTCATTTATGTGATGAATTACATTTGTTGATTTGCATTTGTTGAACCAACCTTGCATCCCTTGGATAAAGCCTACGTGATCGTACTGCATTAGCTTTTTGATGTGCTGCTGGATTCGGTTTGCTAGTATTTTGCTGAGAATTTTTTGAATCTGTGTTCATCAAAAATATTGGTCTAACGTTTTCTTTTCTCATTGTGACTCTGCCGGGTTTTGGTATCACAATGTTGTTGGCCTCATATAATGAGTTAAGAGGCAGTCCCTCCTCATCAATTTTTTGGAATAGCTTTAGTAGGAATGGTGCTGGCTCTTCTAAACAGGTTTGGTAGAATTCCGCTGTGAATCTCTCTGGTGCCAGGCTTTTTGTAATTGGTAGGTCTTTTATTACTGATTCAATTTTGGAACTTCTTTTCAGTCTGTTAAGGATTTTATTTCTTCCTGCTTCAATCTTGGAAACTTATGTTTCCAGGAATTTATCCATTTCTTGTAGGTTTTCTAGTTTGTGTTCATAGAGGTGTTTGGAATAGTCTCTGAGGGTTTTTTGTATTTTTATGGGATTGGTGATAATGTCCCCTTTGCTATTTCTGATTGTGTTTATTTGAATCATCTCTCTTTTTTTTCCTTTATTAATCTAGTCAGTAATCTTTCAATCTTATTATCCTTTCAAAACACCATCTTATATTTTTGTTCATCTTTTGTATTTTTTGGTGTCTCATTTTCATTCAGTTCAGTTCTGATTCTGATTATTTCTTGTCCTCTGCTAGCTTTTGGATTGATTTCCTTTTGCTACTGCTTTCCACTGTGATTATTGTCCCTAATTCCAGAGCTCCTTTGGTCTTCTTTCTCTATAGAAAAATAACCATCTGTTCACTACAGAAGTTGGGGAGAGGAAGACACAAGATTGTATATACATCAGCAGTAAGGATCTAGGAGTCTAATTGCAAAAGTTCTTCATAGTTTTACACAATTCTTTCATTTTCTATTCCATATATGTCCCACATCTTTTATGGTGTCTTTTACTTATGCCTCAAATTTCTGAGCCTTTCCAGAGTATTCTGCAACAAATTGGTTTGCCTCTTGTCAATATCTTGAATTTTTCAATTTCAGTTGAATAACAAGAACTGCTTAAATAATGTATGATTACATTTTACGAAAAATATTGGATTTTATCTAACAAAGGCACTTCTCCATTCACTCTGCTTATCTTTTGTTCATTCATTTGGCCTAGATTAGCTGTGCTAGACTCCACCTAGGTGTTTGAAACACAGCAGTGAAGAAAACCTAAAAGTACCTATCTACATAAAACTTACTTTTTAATATGGGTTATGGAATATAAATAACATTTAAGCACTGTATTTTAGACAGTAGTACTGTATTTAATTTAATACAAAATATAACACATAATATATACTTGTCTTTTAGATAGATATATGTATCTTTTCCTTAGGTCATTGAAGAAAACATTATAATATAAACTTCTCCAATTTTATCCTCCTTTATTCCTGCCACAGCTAACTACTGTTTAAAGTTAATTAAGCACCTGATTTCCATAGAGATTTATAACATCCAAAAGTACATTAATTGGTTTCACCTTTTTTTTGTAATGTTTATGTGAATTATAGTGTACATATTCTTCTGTGGTTTGCTTCTTTTTCTTCATGATTTTTTAGATATAAATACATTCGTATGTGTAACTATGGTATATTATTCTTCATTACATTTTGTATTGCACAATTTTTAAATTTATTTTATTCTTAACGGGTATTAGGATAGTTTCCATGTTCTGATTTTGTTTTGTTTCTTGCTATTACAAACAATAATCCTATACATATTCATGGGTGGAAGTCCCTGCTTATTTCTTTGTGCATTTTTGGAATGGGTAGGTTACTTTTCTCTATTGACTTTAAAGTGCCCCTAAAATGATGAGGTAGTAATCTGTTTAATATTTTGCAAATTGTTTTCAAGTCTGTCCCTTAACTTCCAGTTCTATTTATCATGATTTAAAAAGAAATACATAGAAATTCTTCATTTTAATGAAGTAGAATTTATCAGCCTTTTCTTTCATGATTTGACTTCGTGAGCTAAGAAGTATTTTCCTATCTCCGAGATCATAAAGATATTACTGTACATATTTTTGAACAGTATTATAGTTATGCCAGTTAGCATTTAAGTATTCATAAGCTTGGAATTGAATTTCATGCATAGTGCAAGGTTGGCTTCTATTTATTTATTTATGCAACAACACTTATGAAAGCCATTCTTCTGTTCAAACCTGCACATGTTCTTTAATATTCAGGACAAACAAAAAACAAAATTATAAGCCAATCTCACTTACAAAAATGGATGAAAAATCCCAGTACAATGATTGACAAATTGAATTCAGGATGTATAAAAAAGATAATGCATATGATCAATTTGACTGTATTTCAGGACTACAAATTTGAGTTAAAATTTAAAAATAATGTAGTTTAACATACACGTCAAGGGTTTAGAAAAGAACAATCATTTTATCATCCTAATAGATTTCAAAAAACATTTTGAATAAAATGTTGACATGAAGTTTATTCTAGCTTCATACAAATA
Source organism: Papio anubis (assembly GCF_008728515.1). Lineage (NCBI taxonomy): Eukaryota > Metazoa > Chordata > Mammalia > Primates > Cercopithecidae > Papio > Papio anubis. The sequence continues at coordinate 77,864,652 of NC_044986.1, read as the reverse complement.
CTTGCAGACTGTTTATGTGTTTTACAATTTGTTTTGACAGAGGTTTGTCCAGTTTTCACAATTTTCACTGAAGTAGTTTTAACATTATTGATGCTTTTAATTGCATATTTGTTTTCTGTTTTAAAATTATTAACATTGTTTTTATTATTTCCTTTATTCTATTCTTTTGGACTTAATTTAGCATTTCTTCCTTTTAATTTTGAGATGGAACCTTTCCTTACCAATTGTTGGTTTAATTGATTTGAATACAAGTATTTAAATTTGCAAATTTTGCTGAGTACTGCTTTATATTTTTTCCATAATTTTTACTGCATTTTATCATTTATTTTTCTATACAAACATTTTCCTTATGGTTTTTCCTTATAACTATGCTTACTTGGATGAACCTTTTAAAATTTCTAAGCTTATTTAAAGTTTTTATTGATTTCTTTCTTAATTTTCATAAGAGAACATGGTACCAACTCTTTGACATGTTTGATAGTATCTTTCTAGCTCAAAATGTGTGCCATTTTCATAAATGTTTCATGTATACTAGACAACATGGACTCTCTCATTGTAGATACAAAATCTTCTGTACTTCATCACATTAAAACTATTGTGGTTTTAATACCATCTATATTCGTATTAGTATTTTTACTTGCTGTGTCTATCATTTAGTAAGAAGTTTTGAAAGTATGAATTTGTACATGTAGTTTATTGACATCTCCTTGCAATTCTGTCTAATTTTTATTCTGCATATTTTTTAATTTGTGCAAATTTATGGGGTACATGAGAAACGTTTTACATATATATAATGCACAGTGATCAAGTCAGAGCGTTTAGGGTGTCCATCACCTGAATACAATACATTTTTTTAAGTATAGTCATTCTACTTTGCTATCAAACATTTAGTTACTACTTCTATCTTACTATATGTTTGTATTCTTTAATCTACTTCTCTTCACTACCCCCCACTTCCACCTAATCACCCTTTGCAGTCTCTGTTAACTATTTTTTCATCATTCTCTACTTCCACATGTTCCAATTTTTAGCTCCCACCTGTAAGTGAGAGCATGCATTATATGTCTTTTTGTGACTGGTTTATTTCACTTAAGATAATGACCGCAGTTCCATCCATGTTGCTGCAAATGACATGATTTCATTGTTTCTTTATGGTGAATAGTATTCCATTGTGTACATATCCATTACCCATTCATCCGCCGATGAACATTTAGGTTGATTCCATATCTTTGCTTTGTGAATAGTGCCGCAACAAACATGCAAGTGCAAATATCACTTGGATATACTGATTTTATTCCTTTGGTTCCATACCTGCTATTGAGATTGCTGGATCAAATGGTAATTCTATTTATAGTTTTCTGAGAAATCTCCATATGATTTTCCATAGTGGCTTTACCGTTTCAGTCTGCTTAGTCCCTAGTTCAGCTAGGTCTGTATTCTTGTCCTATAGCCACAAAGAATTAGGCATGAGGAAACCAGAGAGTGAGTAGAGTAGAATTTATTACGAGGGGTACTGAAAGCAGGCTGCCAAATACGGGCTGAATTCTAGAACTTTTATGTGGCAAAAACCAGGAAGTCTTCTGTGAAGACCAGGAAGTCTTTGGTCAAATGGGAGGGGTAAAGTTCCCCTCTTAGGGGTGTTATATCTGTTCATGCCTAGGGTTGGCCAGAGTGACTCCTGTCTTGGTTATTACTCATGAGTGCCTAAGCGAAACCCACAGTTGTTGGGGGCAGGGGACTATAACCACAATGCTAACGTCATGTTAATGATGTTATAATGAGCTGGGTCAAGTTAAGTATATTTAGCTTGATTTATTGTGACAATGCCTAAATTGAGACAGTCCCTTCTGAGCAACATCCTGGCACAAGGGGAAGTTCTTAACCACATTTCTTCCCATTATCTGCAGAGGCAGTATAGGTGCTGTACTGTGGTTGTTCCTGTGAATATTGCCTGTCTCTCTCCTACTCCCAAGACTCTCCCTCTCTATCTGCCTAACCAGCCCCCAACTGCCTCCTCTCTCGTTACTAGTTTACATCCCCACAACAGTGTGTAAGTGATCCCTTTTCTCCAAATCTTCACCAGCATCTGTTATTTAATCTCTTTTTAATAATGCCATTCTGACTGAGGTAAAATGATATCTCACTGAAATTTTGATTTCCATTTCTCTGATGATTAGTGATGTTAAGTCTTTATATTCCCCCCTACCCTTGAGAAATGTGTATTAATGTCTTTTATCCAATTTTTAATGAGTTTTTCTTTTTGAGTTCCATGTATATTCTGGAAGCAAGTCCCCTGTTGGGTGAATAGTTGGCAAATATTTTCCACTTCTTTTTGGTCCAAAAAGTAAATCTGTGTCTTTTAAAGATCAAGTACAATGCAATGATATTTATCTTGATTAATTCCATATATTTTGCACTTCCTATATAAACTGTATGTCTATATTTAGAAAAATTATCACCTGTTATTGGATTGCTTGGTGTTTTATTAAAATTTTATTCTCCATCATTTTCAGTATAAAGCACTGTATTTATATTATGTTGTGTTTCCCTATAGAACATGGATCTGCACAATTAATAAAATCTAAACTTAATCTTAAAGGGTGAATTTTTCTCATTAAACATATGGTGATCTGCATGTTCTCTCTTATAAGTGGGAGCTGAACGATGAGAACACATGGACACATGGGGGGAAACAACACATACTAAGCACCTGTGGAAGGGGTGAGGGAAGGGAGACCTTCAAGAAGAATAGCTAATGGATGCTGAGCTTAATACATAGGTGATGGGATGATCTGTGCAGTAAACCACCATGGCACACGTTTTACTATGCAACAAACTTGCATACCTTGCACATGTACCACTGAACTTTAAAAGCTGAAAAAATATTTGTAAATATGGTGATGTTAGTACATATATAGCCCAAACACAGTGCTCCAGTATTGCCAGTGTTCAGTATTATTACATGTTTTTGTTTTATTTAACTCTGTCTTCAATGAACATATTGCAACATTGTTTTATAATGAATATTTAAAAATGTTTATTTACCTCTATGTTCATCTTTTATAAATTTTTCAGCTTACCAGTCTGCAATTCATCTATATGCTATTTTTTTGTAAATAATTTGTCTTTTATTTTGGTTACTTTCTTATGTGTCTGAAGTTGTGCTAAGCACAAAAAATTTTAATTTATGCCTCATATATTTAAAACACTGAACATGTATTTCAGTGTTCTGGAGGATCCCAAGCCAATGTCTTTATTTCTTCTGTCTATTTTCTTTTCTTTTTCATTTTTTGGAACTTCAGTTATATTAGACCTTCTCATTTTGTCTTCCATATCTATTTATTTCCCTTTTATTTTTCTATCTTTTAAAATTTGCTCTAGACGCTAAGATTTTTTTGTTAACTCTATCTTTTGTTTAGTAAATTTCTATTTATCTGCATTTAGCGTGGCAATTAACACTTCACTGATTGTATTTTTCACATTTATACCTGTTTATTTTCAAATCTTCTATTTTCTTCATTTTAACATTTTATTACTTACTATTTTTGATACAACTATTTCTTTCAACCATCTTTAAAGTACCTATTTTATATTCTATATCCAGTTATTTCATTGCCTGGGCTATCTAAAATTCTTGTTAACTTAAATCTTCTGTTTCTTGATTTTGCTATTTCTTGCTAATTGGTATTTTTTGGTTTGGTTTGCTTTGGTGTTTTACAATTTGTTATTTATTACTTTCCTTTCTATTGCACACTGATCCTTGGTGAAACTTAATCTGTGGAAATCCTGCCAGCCTGTTTTGAGGATTTGTCCTATCAGAGACAATTGAATTTTACTTAATGACACTTTAGTTTACAACTTACAATAGTGCATAGAAGTTAGAAATGCAGCCATGACTAAGTTTCTGGTTAGAATACACAGCAAGGACTGGCAAAGTAACAACTGCATTAAACAATGTTAGTGTCATATTTATGGCTGCGGATATCTTCATTATTCCCTCCACCATTCTTCATGCTTTTGGGAGCTTGTATTTTATTGTTTTTGTTGCTGTTGTTTTAACCCTCTGTTTTTTCCACACTGCTACCTGTCTTTTCTTTTAAGAAAATGTATCTTGTTTTCCTATCTCTTCACTAGATGCAACATCCGTAGGAAAGGATAATAAATATAGAGAAAATTGTCTACAGGAAGAAATAGGGTGAGAACAAATGGCAAGGGTCATGACTACTAGATACTGAAAGAGTTGATAGAAGGAGAGGAACAGAAGTCTGGTAGAATGACAGCTGGAGAGCAGCAGCACTAAGATGCTATCTAGAGGAAAGGGACTTGTACAAACTATTTCCTCTGAGTTATAAATTGGAACCAATTTATGTTCCTAGATATTCACAAGAGTCTACTTAAAATTTTATTGATGTGTTCATCAACTATTGACCGTGATTTACGGTTGGCACCTTTCAGGTTAAGAAGGATACAGCAGTAAATGAAAGAGGCAAGGACCTCACTCTCCTTGTGTTTACAAAATATCAAAAAGCAATTTAAAAATAAATAGATAATTAAATAACACTGTAGATCATATGACTGTTACATGGAAGTAAAACACTGTAAAGAAACAATGAGAGAGGGAAGGAGTTGTCTTTCATGTGGGGTAACCTGGTAAAGGTTCTGTGGTTAGGTGACTTTTGAGCTGAAACCTTAATAAAGTTGCTGGAGTTTGTTTCCATAAATGAGATGTTGAGCAAGGGCTGAGCTACATGGGGATCCACGTATTGTTGGAGCAACAGCTGTCACAGAGGTAAACTTAGGGTCCTTTGGAAGGACAGATCTAGGCCATTAAACCAAGCTTAGTTTAGTGAATCTATGAAAGGAATCCAGCAGTGTTAGGAAAGTCTCAAAGGTGATAAAAGAACTAGACAGTTAGAGGAGACAGAGAAAGTGTGCACAGAGAAAATAGTGTGCTTGGAGGGATTAAATAACTTGTAGTAGTGGACTGCAAGTAATTTGTCTTTCTCCAGCCTCCAGGATTATAATTAAGGTGAGAGATGCAAGCAGAGACAAAATCAGAACTACCTTGTGACAAGCCACATAGTCTCGATATTACTCTGAGGCCAACTGGGAAGTGGGGGCAGAAGATGAGTTGATTTTAAGAAGCAAGTAGTAAGGTGAACGTTATGTGTTAGAAAGACTATTCTACATGTTGGAAAGTGACCAATTTATAGAGAATGGACTGCAAGGAGTACAGCTAGAGTCCAAAAAACTAGTTAAACTGTTGTATTTAGTGAAAAATAGATATTGTTCCCAAATATGATTTACTCTACAAATGTCTACCATGTATACAGAAACTCCTTCATGATCTTGGTGATACACAGATAATATTGCAAGTATTTTACATTTGTACCAGTAATACTCTTCACTTATCCACTCTAGTTTTTCCCTTGATAGGACACAAGTCATTCACTCAATATAAATTTGTTGAATTTTTTTTTACTTATTATATGCCAGTCATTTTTGTAGGAACTGGTCACATAGCAGAACTTTAAGGCTAGCATAATGCAGTAAAATTTTATTACAAGACATGTAATTATATTGCTATTATTTTTATCTTGATTCCTGTTTATCAATTTCCGTTGATATTTTCATCACTCCCTAATGGTGTTTGTTATTTCTATGGATATCTCATGAATATATATTGTCAGTAAACATAAAGTAATACTCTCTGGTTTCATGACAACACAGGCTTTCATTGTAGTCCACAAAATTCTATGGTCTTAAGACAGAACAAGTTGCTCCCTTCCAGACTTCACAGTATCCATCACAAGTAAACACACTTTAATATACAGCAGTCCAGTGCCTTGGTCTCTAATTGCATCAGTGTTTTCCTAGGCTTTTTTTAAATTTATTTTTTATTATTATAATACTTTAAGTTCTAGGGTACATGTGTGTAACGTGCAGGTTTGTTACATATGTATACTTGTGCCATGTTGCTGTGCTGCACCCATCAACTCGTCAGCACTCATCAACTCGTCATTTACATCAGGTATAACTCCCAATGCAATCCCTTCCCCCTTCCCCCTCCCCATGATAGGCCCCGGTGTGTGATGTTCCCCTTCCCGAGTCCAAGTGATCTCATTGTTCAGTTCCCACCTATGAGTGAGAACATGCGGTGTTTGGTTTTCTGTTCTTGTGATAGTTTGCTAAGAATGATGGTTTCCAGCTGCATCCATGTCCCTACAAAGGACACAAACTCATCCTTTTTTATGGCTGCATAGTATTCCTAGGCTTTTTAATATCACAGAAAATTCTTGGCTACTGGTTATCAGAGTCATCAGCTTATGATAAAGAAATTCAACACCCTGTCATACTAAAAACACTCAATAACCTAGATATTGATGGGTCATATGTCAAAATAATAAGAGCTATTTATGACAAACCCACAGCCAATAGCATACTGAATGCGCAAAGGCTGGAAGCATTCCTTTAGAAAAATGGCAAAAGACAAGGATGCCTTCTCTCACCACTCCTATTCAACATAGTATTGGAAGTTCTGGCCAGGGCAATCTGGCAAGAACAAGAAATTAAGGGTATTCAAATAGGAAGAGAGGAAGTCAAATTGTCTCTGTTTGCAGATGACATGATTGTATATTTAGAAAACCCCATCATCTCATTACCAAAACTTCCTGAACAGATAAGCACCTTCAGCAAATTCTTAGGATACAAAATCAATGGGCAAAAATCACAACCATTCCTATACACCAATAATAGAGAACCAAATCATGAGTGAGCTCCCATTGACAATTGCCACAAAGAGAATAAAATACCTAGGAATACAACTTATGAGGGATGTGAAGGACCTCTTCAAGGAGAACTACAAACCACTGCTCAAGGAAATAAGAGAGGACACAAACAAATGGAAAAACATTCCATCCTCATGGAAAGGAAGAATCAATATCATAAAAATGGCCATACTGCCCAAAGTAATTTAGATTCAATGCTATTACCATCAAGCTACCATTGTCTTTCTTCACAGAATTAGAAAATACCACTTTAAATTTCATATGGAACCAAAGAGTTTGTATAGTCAAGACAATAGTAAGCAAAAAGAACAAAGCAGGAGGCATCACTCTACCTGACTTCAAACTATACTACAAGGCTACAGTAACCAAAACAGCATGGTTGTGGTACCAAAACAGATATATAGAACAATGGAACAAAACAGAGGCCTCGGAAATAACACCACACATCTACAACCATCTGATCTTTGACAAAACTGACAAAAACAAGCAATGGGGAAAGGTTTCCCTTTTTAATAGATGGTGTTGGGAAAACTGGCTAGCCATAAGCAGAAAACTGAAACTGGACCCCTTCCTTACACCTTATACAAACATTAACTCAAGATGGATTAAAGAATTAAATGTAAGACCTAAAACCATAAAAACTTTAGAAGAAAACCTAGGCAATACCATTCAGGACATAGGCATGGGCAAAGACTTCATTACTAAAACACCAAAAGCAATAAAAACAAAAGCCAAAATTGACAAATGGGATCTAATTAAACTAAAGAGCTTCAGCACAGCAAAATAAACTATCATCAGGGTGAACAGGCAACCAACAGAACGGGAGAAGATTTTTGCAATATATCCATCTGACAAAGGGCTAATATTCAGAATCTACAAGGAACTTAAATTTACAGGAAAAAACAAATTCAACATGTGGGTGAAAGATACAAGCAGACACTTTTCAAAAGAAGACATTTATGTGGCCAACAAACATATGAAAAAAAGCTCAATCTCACTTGTCATTAAAGAAGTGCAAATTAAAATCACAATGAGATACCATCTCACACCAGTTAGAATGGTGATCATTAAAAAGTCAGGAAACAACAGATGGTGAAGAGGATGTGGAGAAATAGGAATGCTTTTACACTGTTGGTGGGAGTGTAAATTAGTTCAACCATTGTGGAAGACAGTGTGGCGATTCCTCAAGGATCTACAACCAGAAATATCATTTGATCCAGCAATCCTATTACTGGGTATATACTCAAAGGAATATAAATCATTCTACTATAAAGACACATAGACACGTATGTTTATTGCAGCACTATTCACAATAGTAAAGATGTGGAACCAACCCAAATGCCCATCTGTGATAGACTGGATAAAGAAAACGTGGCACATATACACCATGTAATACTATGCAGTCACAAAAGATAATGAGTTCATGTCCTTTGCAGGGACATAGATAAATCTGGAAACCATCATTCTCAGTATACTAATACAGAAACAGAACACCAAACACCACATGTTCCCATTCATAACTGGGAGTTGAACAATGAGAACATATGGGTACAGGGAGGGGAATATCACACACTGGGCCTGTCAGGGGGTCGGCAGCAAGGGGAGGGATGGCATTAGGAGAAATACCTAATGTAGATGACGGGTTGATGGGTGCAGCCAACCACCGTGGCACATGTATATCTATGTAACAAACCTGTACATTCTGCACCTGTGTATGTGTGTGTGTGTGTGTGTGTATGTGTGTATAAAATAACATGGATGAATTTCAAAATAATTAAAGTGAAAGAAGCAAAAACAAATAAATAAAAATAAAAAATAAAAAAGCTGTTGCTTCACCAACATATAGTACCTTCTTCCAAAACTTTCACTATGCCTGTAATTTTCCCTTAAAAGCAAATCATCAACATGCTATTTTTCCTTTAGATTGTTTGTTAATAAATTGCATACTCTCACAAAATATTTTAACCACACACTGCACCATTTCATACCTCTAACTATTTCCTAAATGTGTAAAAGCTTTGTCTTTGTCTTCAGAGCCCTTTTAATTCCATACTTTTCGCAATTACTTTATATTGCGACTCAGAGTCAATCCTAAAACCACCACTCTTCCCTACTTTTAAATGCAGAGGATACTATCACAAAGATCTCCTTCACAAAGAGATTACCCTACACCCCACCTGTTCACTAGCTAGACAGTCAACAGCTGTCACATAAGAAGCTCTACATATTTTATTCCTTATGCTTCCTATACTTGAAAATAAGTAGCATGCATTTTATTTTCCAAGAAGAGCATCCCTAATTTTACACTACTGTGTTTACCTATGCTAGTTAATCCAAGCTTCCAAGAAAGAAGATTACTACAAATTATTAAATCTCATTGAATGCCATCAGAAGAAGCTATGAGATAGTAAAAGGAGCATAGATTTTAGAGTTTTATAGATGTAACTTCTTACTTTGTGATTTCCTAAGTATATTAAATTTGGCAGCTTAACATCTCTAAATCAAACTTTCTGCACTATGAAATAAGGATAGTAATATATAATTCAAGTTGTGACTTAACCTTTTTTCAAGAATTTTGTCAATTCTCTTATATTTATGGTCTATATGAAGTTGATAATTTATTTATCAGATTTCAAAACAATCCCCTTCATTTGAGATTTACAATTTCACATGATTTTTACATTAATATTTTTCCTTTAATTTAGGAATAAGATTTATTTCTCTATTATTCAAGGCTTCTGTGTGTCGTCTCTGAATTTTTTTGTTTGAACTGAATTCTGACCATCCCTTAAAGACACTAATAAACACAGAGGTAACCAAGTGATGACAGTGTTTTTCAACATCTGGACTATGAAACGGCCTAGAGATAGAATAAGTTTTCTTCTTGCTTTACATTGTTTCATCTATAATATTGCTCTTTCTTGTCCCTCAAAACTGTTCTTTTCATGTCAGTCTAAACCAGTCTACTTCTCACTCCTTCTATTCATTTAAAACATCAAAATTTAGCTCATACTCTTTTTAAAATTTGTTTTCTTGTTTATTTATTTATAAATATGCCTTAAGAAATCCTGTGGTGAAGATAGAAAAAAAAGGCCAAGTTCCTTTCTTCTGGAATTACACAGTTTAAATTTATGGAAACCTTAAGAATCATTTAGCTAACTATGCCCATGCCTCCAGAGTGTTGGAGGAACTCTTTTTTTTTCTTTTTTCTTTTCTTTTCTCTTCCTTTTCTTTTCTTTCTCTTCCTCTCTCTCTTTCTTTTCTCTCTCTCTCTCTCTTTCTCTTTCCTTTCCTTTTTCTTTTCTTTTCTTCTTTTTTTTTTTTTAAGACAGGGACTTGCCCTGTTGCCCAAGCTGGAGTTCAGTGGTGCAATTACAGCTTACTGCAGACTTGGCCTCTGGAGCCCAAGTGATCCTCCCACCTCAGCTATGTGAGTAGCTGGGACTATGGGCATGTACCACTGTGCCTGGCTAACTTTTTTATTTTTGTAGAGACAGGGTCTCACTATGTTGTCCAGGCTTGTCTTGAACTCCTGAGCTGAAGGAATCCTCCTGCCTTGGCCTCTGAAAGTGCTGGGATTACAGGTGTGAGCCACCGCACCTGACCTGGGACCATTTCTGAATCTTCATGTTTAAATATATCCATTTCAGTTTCTTAAAGGCAAAATTAGAAACATTAGGAGGATAACTTCTGCCCTTCTCTCATCCACCTTCACTTGTTGCCTTATCTGCTTGGTGAGATTGAGAGAAGCACTGAGCGCTCGGCAGCGAGGTTCCCTGTCTCTGGAAGGGACATGCCCTGAAACTGCAGGCCTCTGTCGCTGATGCAATGAAGGGCTTCCTGACAAGGGTGCTGTCTCTGCAGGGAGTAGGGTTTATGGATGTGTGAACTGAACTCATAGCCACAGGCACTAGGAGGTGGACTGGGGCTATAGATCCAAGCTGTCTTCTGCAATCTGCTGCTGTCTGCAACACAGGTTCCATTTTTACCTCTTTCCTCCTGACTTTGTGTCCCATTCTCGACTGAGCTCATTCCATCTCGATTTCAGATGGCCATACGATGCCCAGCCCCTGGAATATGCTGCTCCTTCTATGAGGCTCAGGAAGCATGATGTATTGCCCTAGAATCTGCCCATTAGAGTGCCCACTAAATGTTTTGTGAAACTATCTTCAGAGAAGAGACTTGACAAGGTCTTCTGGAATCCTGAATGTACTGCATACATTTTTCTTTTATTTCTTCTAAAAAAAAAACGTGGGGGGATACAAGTGCAGAACATGCAGGTTTGTTACATAGGTGTAAGTATGCCATGGTAGTTTGCTGTACCTTATGACCCATGCTCTAAGTTCCCTCCCCTGATTCCCCACCCCACAATGGGCCCTGGTGTGTGTTCTTCTCCTCTGTGTCCATGTGTTCTCAATGTTCAATTCTCAATTATGAGTGAGAACATGTGGGGTTTGGTGTTCTGTTCCTGTGTAAGTTTGCTGAGTATGATGGCTTCTAGCTTCAGCCATGTCCCTGCAAAGGACATAATCTCATTCCTTTCTATAACTGCATAATAATCTATGGTGCATATGTACCACATTTTCTTTATCCAGTCTATCATTGATGGGCATTTTGGTTGTTTCCAAGTCTTTGCTATTGTGAATAGTGCTGCAATAAACATACATGTACATGTGTCTTTATAGTAGAATGATTTATATTCCTTTGGGTATATACCCAGTAATGGGATTGCTGGGTCAAATGATATTTCTGGTTGTAGATCCTTGAGGAATCACCACACCGTCTTCCACAATGGTTGAACTAATTTCCACTCCCACCAACAGTGACTTTTTAATGATCACCATTCTAACTGGCATGAGATGGTATCTCATTGTGTTTTTGATTTGCATTTCTCTGGTGATCAGTGATGTCGAGCTTTTTTTCATATGTTTGTTGACTGTGTAAATGTCTTCTTTTGAGATGTGTCTGTTCATATACTTTGCCCACTTTTTGATGGGATTGCATTTTTCTCGTAAATATGTTTAAGTTCCTTGTAAATTCTGGATATTAGACCTTTGTCCGATAGGTAGATTGCAAAAATCTTCTCCCATTCTGTAGGTTGCCTGTTCACCCTGATGATAGTTTCTTTTGCTGTGCAGAGCTCTTTAGTTTAATTAGATCCCATTTGTCAATTTTGGCTTTTGTTGCCATTGCTTTGGGCTTTTTGGTCCTGAAGACTTTGCCCATGCTTATGTCCTGAATGGTATTGCTTAGGTTTTCTTCTAGGATTGTTATGGTTTTGGGTTTTACATTTAAGTCTTTAATCCATCTTGAGTTAATGTTTGTATAAGGTATAAGGAAGGGGTCCAGTTTCAGTTTTCTGCATATGGCTAGCCAATTTTCCCAGCACCATTTTTAAATAGGGAATCCTTTCCCCATTGCTTGTTTTTGTCAGGTTTGTTGAAGGTCAGGTGATTGTAGATATTTCTGAGGTCTCTGTTCTTCTCTGTTAGTTTATAAGTCTGTTTTGATACCAGTACCATGCTGTTTGGGTTACTGTAACCTTGTAGTATAGTTTGAAGTTGGGTAGTGTGATGCTTCCAGCTTTGTTATTTTTGCTTAGGCTTTTCTTGGGTCTTGTTTGATTCCACATGAAATTCAAAGAAGTATTTTCCAACTCTGTGAAGAATGTCAATGATAGTTTGATGTGAATAGCATTGAATCTATAAATTACTTTGGCCAGTATGGCCATTTTCACTATATTGATTCTTCCTATCCATGAGGATGGAATGTTTTTCCATTTGTTTGTGTCCTCTCTTATTTCCTTGAGCAGTGGTTTGTAGTTCTCCTTGAAGATGTCCTTCACATCCCTTGTTAGCTGTATTCCTAGATATTGTATTCTCTTTGAAGCAATTACTAGTAGGAATTCATTCATGATTTGGCTCTCTGCTTGCCTATTGTTGATATAAAGGAATGCTTGTGATTTTTGCCCATTGATTTTGTATCCTGAGAGTTTGCTGAAGTTGCTTATCAGTTCAAGAAGTTTTTGGGATGAGATGATGGAATTTTCTAAATATAAAATCACGTCATCTGCAGATACAATTTGGCTTCCTTTCTTCCTATTTGAATACCATTTATTGGTTTTTCTTGCCTGATTGCCCTGTCTAGAACTTCTAATACTTAATACTATGTTGTATAGGAGTGGTGAGAGAGGGCATCCTTGTCTTGTACTGGTTTTCAGAGGGAATGCTCCCAGATTTTGCCCATTCAATATGTTATTGGCTGTGGGTTTGTCATACATAGCTCTTATTATTTTGAGATATGTTCCATCAATACTTAGCTTATTGAGAGTTTTTTAACATGAATGGATGCTGAATTTTATCAAACACCTTTTCTGCATCTATTGAGATAATCATGTGATTTTTGACTTTGGTTCTGTTTATGTGATGGATTACTTTTATTGATTTGCATATGTTGAACCAGCCTTGCATCCCAGGGATGAAGCCGAGTAGACCTTGGTGGATAAATTTTTTGATGTGCTGCTGGATATGGTTTTTCAGTATTTTATTGAGGATTTTCACATCGATGTTCATCAAGGATATTGGCCTGAAGTTTTCTTGTTTGGTTATGTCTCTTCCCAGTTTTGGTATCAGGATGGTGCTGGCTTCATAAAATAAGTTAGGGAGGAGTCCCTACTTTTCAATTTTTTGGAATAGTTTAAGAAGGAATGGTACCAGCTTCTCTTTGTATTTCTGGTGGAATTCAGCTGTGAATCCATTTGGTCCTAGGGTTTTTTGGTTAGTAGGCTGTTAGTTAATGCCTCAATTTCAGAGCTTGTTATTGTTCTATTCAGGGATTCGACCTCTTCCTGGTGTAGTCTTGGTAGGGTGTATGCCTCCAGGATTTTATCCATTTCTTCTAGATTTTCTAGTTTATTTGTGTAGATGTTTTTATAGTATTCTCTTATGGTAGTCTGTATTTCTGTGGTGGCAATGGTGATATCCTGTTTATCATTTTGTATTGTATCCATTGATTCTTCTCTCTGTTCCTCTTTATTAGTCTAGCTAGTGATCTATCTATTTTGCTATCTTTTTCAGAAATTCAGCTCCAGGATTAATTGACTTTTTGAAGGGTTTATCATATCTCTGTCTCCTTAAATTCTCCTCTGATTTTTGTTATTTCTTGTTTTCTGCTAGCTTTTGGATTAGTTTTCTCTTGTCTCTCTAGCTCTTTTAATTGTGATGTTAAGTGTTTACTTGAGATCTTTCTAGCTTTCTGATATGGGCATTTAGTGTATAAATATCCCTCTTAACACTGCTTTAGCTGTATCCCAAAGATTCTGGTATGTTGTCTTTTTGTTCCCATTGGTTTCAAAGAACTTCTTAATTTCTGCCTTAATTTCCTTATTTACCCAGTATTCATTCAGAAGCAGTTTGTTCAATTTCCATGAAATCGTGTGGTTTTAAATGAATTTCTTAATCTTGAGTTCTAATTTGATTCCACTGTGATCAGAGAGACTGTTTGTTATGATTTCAGTTATTTTGCATTTGCTGAGGAATGTTTTCCAATTATGTGGTTGATTTTAGAATAAGTACCATGTGTCACTGAGAAGAATGTATATTCTGTTTATTTCAGGTGGAGAGTTTTGTAGATGTCTACTAGGTCCACTTGATGCAGAACTGAGTTCAAGTCCTGAATATCCTTGTTAATTTTCTGTCTCATTGCTCTGTCTTATACCAACAGTGTGGTGTTAAATTCTACTATTATCGTGTGGAAGTCTAAGTCTCTTTGTAGGTCTCTAAAAGTGTGTTCTATGAGTCTGAGTGCTCCTGTATTGGATGAATATATATTTAGAATAGTTAGCTCTTCTCGTTGAATTGTTCCCTTTACCACTATGAATGGTCTTCTTTGTCTTTTTTGATCTTTGTTGATTTAAAGTCTGTTGTGTCAGAGACTAGGACTGCAACCCCTGCTTCTTTTTTGCTTTCCATTTGCTTGGTAAATTTTCCTCCATCCTTTATTTTGAGCCTGTGTGTGTCTTTGCACATAATATGAGTCTCCTGAAAATAGTACACTGATGGATCTTGACTCCTTATCCAATTTGCCAGTCTATGTCTTTTAATCGGGGAATTTAGCCCATTTACATTTAAGGTTAGTATTGTTGTGTGTGAATTTGATCTTGTCATCATGTTGTTATTTAGTTATTCTTCACATTAGTTGATGCAGTTTCTTAACAGTCTCATTGGTCTTTCTATTTTTGTGTGTTTTCTGCAGTGGCTGGTACCGGTTTTTCCTTCCCATATTTAGTGTTTCTTTCAGGAGCTCTTGCAGGGCAGGCCTGGGGGTTACAAAATCCCTCAGCATTTGCTTGTCTGGAAAGGATTTTATTTCTCCTTCACTTATGAAGCTTAGTTTGGCTGGATGTGAAATTCTGTCTTGAAAATTCTTTTCTCTAAGAATGTTGAATATTGGCACCCAATCTGTTCTGGCTTGTAGAGTTTCTGCTGAGAGGTCCATTGTTAGTCTGATGGGCTTCCCCTTGTAGGTGACCTGGCCTTTCCCTTTTGCTGCCCTTAACAGGTTTTCCTTCATTTTGATCTTGGAGAATCTGATTATTATGTGTCTTGGGGTTGATCGTCTTACAGAGTATCTTAATGGTGTTCTCTGTATTTCCTGAATTTGCATGTTTGCCGATTTGCTAGGTTAAGTTCTTCCAGATAACATCGTGAAGTGTTTTTTCTAGCTTGTTTCAGTTCTCCCCATCTCCTTCTGGTACTCCCATCAATCGTAGATTTGATCTTTTTATGAAGTCCCATATTTCTTGGAGGCTTTGTTCATTCCTTTTCACTATATTTTCTCTATTCTTGTCTGCATGTCCTATTTCAGTAAGGTGGTCTTCAAAATCTGATATCCTTTCTTCCCCTTGGTCAAATCAGCTGTTGATACTTATGTATGCTTCACAAAGTTCTTGTGCTGTGTTTTTCAGCTCCCATCAGGTTATTTATACTCCTCTCTAAACTGGTTATTCCAGTTAGCAGTTTCTCTAACCTTTTATCAAGGTTCTTAGCTTATTTGCATTCAGTCAGCGCATGCTCCTTTAGCTCAGTGTAGTTTATTACCCATCTTCTGAAACCTACTTTTGTCAGTTTGTCCATCTGATCCTCCATCCAGTTCTGCGCCCCTGATGGAAAGACATTGCAATCATTTGGAGGAGAGGAGGCACTTTGGCCTTTTGGATTTTCAGCATTTTTTCTTGATTCTTTCTCATCTTCGTGAGTTTGTCTAGTTTTGGTCTTTGAGGCTGGTGAGCCTAGGATAGGGTTTTGGTGGGGGTGTTTTTCGTTGTTGCTGATGATGTCATTGTCACTTTCTGCTTGTGTGTTTTTCTTTCAATAGTCAAGTCCCTCTTCTGTAGGGCTGCTGCAGTTTGCTGGGGGTTCACTTCAGGCCCTATTTATCTGATTGCCTCCCATGCCTGGAGATGTCACTTAAGGGGGCTGGAGAGCAGCAAAGATGGATGCCTACTCCTTCTTCTAAGACCTCTGACCTTGAGGGGCACCAACCTGATGCCAGTAGGATCGCTCCTGTATAGGTGTCTGACAAGCCCTGCTGGAGGTTGTCACCCAGTTGCGTGGCATGGGGAGCAGGACCAGTTTAATGAAGCACTTTGTCCCTTGGTGGAGACGTTGTGTTTCTCTGTGGCGCACCCACTCATCTAGACTTCCTGGATTCCTCAGAACAACCAGGTGGAAAGGCTAAGTGTGCTGTCTGCAAAGACTGCAATGACCCCTCCCCCTAGGGGCTTTGGATCAGGGAGGTCCGAATTCTGTCCCTGAGCCTCTGGCTGGAGTTATTGGAGATCCTGCAGGGGAGCCCTGCCCACTGAGGAAGGATAGGTCAGGGTTGGGCCTGAAGAGGCCCTCTGGCCACAGATTGCCACAGCTGGTGTGTTGGGCTGTGGGGACACGTCTTGGGACCAAGCCATCCAGCTTCTCTGACTCCAGCAGGGGAAAAGTGCAGCCTGGAGCTATAGAAGTGTGTGCCACCCTTCCCCCACTCAGGGAGCTTAGTGTGTTAGGCAGTTGTGAGTCCTAGTGCTGGCTGCTGTCCCTCCCCAAGAGAGCTCAAGTGACTTAGACAGCAGGCAAAAGGTGCCTGCTGTCTTAGATGCAGCTGGTGCTGGTCACCCCTCCCTCTGGGAATTTGGTAGACTTAAGCAGATTCCAGCTGAGAGACTGTAAGAATCTGCCTATGACTGTAAGAATCTGGGTTTGGGACACCAAGCTCTAGTGGCATGGGTTTGCAAGTGGGATCTTCTGATCTGTGACATGCACGGTTCTGTGGAAAAAGCACAGTTTCCCTGGCTGGGTAGCACGCTCACTCATTGCCTCCATTGGCTGGGGGGCGGGGGTTCCCTTTCCCCGTGTTGCTCTTAGATGGGCCGCTGCACCACACTGTTCTTCCTTCGCTCTGTGGGTCACACCAGCTTTCTAGCCAATTTTGATGGGAAAACCTGGACGCCTTGGTTGCTGGTGTAGGATTCACGTGCTTATTATGTTTTTTTTCCGATGGGAGCCTCTGAACACCAGTGCTTGTAGTCTGCCATCCTGGCCTAGCTCATACTCTTCACTACTGTTTCTGTCATTATTCTTGGGATAAGAGCTTAATTATAAAAATGGTCTAAACAATATATTTATTTGTATTTCCAAGAGCTTTGCAAGATGGCTTTGCAGAGCCTCCTGAGGAGCTCTAGAGTCTGTTTCACTACACCTTGAACTTGGGCTAAACTTGTAACTTACTTTGGTTAATAGAATATGGTGAAAGTGACACTGTGCTAATTCTGAGATTAGTTCTCAAAGGGTCTCACACATTCCCACTATCTCTTAGATCCCTTTAACAACAGAACATGCCTAGAGTCTATTGCTGAAAGAGAAAAGACCATGGAGCGGAGCCAAATGAGTAAGCTCTGTGGTCTCACCTGAGGCCTCAAACTTCTTTTTCTTTTTTATAACATTTTTTAAAGACCCTGTACTTCTGAGAGGACCCAGACAAGAGCATCAAAGCCAATCTGCAACTGAGCCACAGCTGACCCTGAGGTATGATTAAGCTAGGCTGACACCAGTTCAGATCAGCATAATGTCCCACATCTGATGAGCAAAAAGAAATGGTTATTAATGTATGAAACTGAGATGTGGTGACTTTTACTGAGGATTATTGTGACAATAAATAAATGATATGAAAATTAGTTCTAAGAAAGTAAAAATTTCAAGAAGTTATGGAATGCAGATATAATAAGAGTCTGACCATTCTTTTGCACCACCATTTCTCTTAAGTCTACGAAAGCGTTGATAAGAGTCTAAAAACATACAAGTCAATCTGGCCAACTCCATTTCAGAATTCTTCATTCATTACCCTAGTTCTAGACATACATCTCAGGAACTGAAAAATGTGAAATTAAAGTTTGCTTTGGTATGAAAAATGAGAATTGAGGGGACACTACATGATTCCTTTTAAGATGCTTGATGTCCCAGGATGTGCATTCTTGGGACACTATATGGACTTCTCTCTGAAACGTATCTCTAGATTTGATGAGCTGTACTTACTGTGCACGTCCACTCTCCTTAGCCAATGTTACACACCGGGAATGAAAGCACCAGGTGATTTCGACAGCTACAGAAAGGATTTAAACTGAATCAGAGAAGTAACATTTTCCATTTTTAGAATTATTTTTGATTATTTTAGCAGTGACTATCCTATATTTCAATCCTCGAATCCTGAATATTCTTCGTAAGGTTTGTCATCTGGGCAATCAAGGCAACACTCCTGAAACATATTCTCACAAAACTGAAAATCTGTTAAAAATCTATCTAAAATACATTGTTCCTTTGGCTTATGGCAAAGAAAGTATGTTAGAAACACAATGTGACCAGTTTGGAATGTAATGGTTGTCTTACCTGACATAAAGGACTTGAAATGTTTTTGGCATCAGAGCACAAACATGACACAAATAAAGATGAATGCATACATGTGAAGTAGGAAGGTGTCATTGTGACAGTCACTGTGCTAACTTGAGCCTGTATGCATATAACCTTGACATGTCTCTCAGTTGGAGAGTAACATAGGCGTAACTATGCCTCCTCTTTTCATTATAGAAATAAGAAATGAATTAATTGTATCCATTTAAAGACAGTCTGATAATGATAAGAGCTTTATGACTGAACTAAGTTAAAACCTCGACTTTTCTGCTATTTGGTCTTATGATCTTAGGGCAAGTTACTGAATAACTCAGAAAGTTTGCTTGCTTGCTTGCTTTTTGTATAATAATAATAATAATAATGCTTACCTCAGTGTTTGGGGTATGCTACTATTTTTGCTTGAGTATCTAATTGCGAATTACATCTCAGTGCCTTGGAAAAGAGTTAGTGCTCAATCAGTTCCTTTCCTCTATTTTAAATATCTTAAATCCTTTCTGTGTTATTATAGACACATTTTTATTTTTTCATATTGAAATCATTTTTCACCAAGATCTATATCAATTCCTATCTATCCTATGAATCTTGCTCAGTTTTGCTTGATTGGTTTCAATTTTGATTCTAACATACATGCTATCCAATTAAACTTTCAGCCATTGAAATTACAAATACAGTTTTCATTTTGACAAAATTCCTTTATTGTGCCCTAAATATTTTCTTTTCAACAGATCTTTTTTCTTGAACTATTTGCAAAAATTTCAGGAATAAGAACTCTTTCTTAGTTCTATTACAAATTGCCTACCACAGTGTTAGCAATAGAACAGAATATAATACATTTTTCTTATTAGAGTTAGTGAATGGAGTCTCAGAATATTCTTCAAAAACTGGGAGTCTTCTGCTGTTGTGAATTGAATCTCTTTATTCTCAAATGTGAAAGACGAGCACCCCTTTTGAGTCTCTGAGGAATTTTTGCACAATTGATTAAGAGGTTAAGTGCGCTTTTATAGTGTTACACTTTCTGTTCAGTCATCCATGCATTCTTTTATTCTTGTTTTTTTTTTTTATTAAGGTGAAATTCACCTGACATAAAATTTACCATTTTAGTCATTTTATAGAGTTTATTTAGCAGTTTTGTAGATTTACTATATTTAACAACCATCACCATTAATTTCAGAATATTTTCATCACTCCAACAAGAAACCCATAACCATTAGCAGTCACTCTGCAATCTCCCTATGCCCACCCCACGGCAATCCGGGAATCTGCTTTCTCTCTGTGTGTATTTTCCCGTTCTTGAAATTTAATATAAATGTAATTATACCATATGTGACTGTTTGTATATGACATTTTAAAAATAGCATGTTTTCACAGTTTATCCCTGTTGTAGCATTTATCAGTACTTAATTTTTTAAATTTGTATTTATGGCTGAATAATATTCTGTTATATGGCGATGTCACATTCTGTCTACTCATTTCTCTATGAATGGACATTCGGGTTGTTTCCACTTTTCAGCCGTTGTGAATAATTTTGCTATGGACATTTGTGTACAATTTTTTTGTTTAGACACCTGTTATCCACTCTGTTGAATACATACCTAGAAGTGGACTTGCTGAATTATATGGTAATTTTATGACTAAATTTCTGATGCAATATTAAAGTGCTTTCCACAGGAGTTAGTCTGTTTTACATTCTGACCAGCAGTGAATGCAGATTCCAACTTCTTCACATCCTCACCAACACTTATTGATATCTGACTTGTGTTTCTAACCATCCTGGTGGATATGAAGTGATATTTAATTGAATATTGATTTGTACTTCCCTAATGACTAATAATGTTAAGCATCTTTCCATGTGCTTAAAGGACATTTATATATCTACTTTGGTGAAATGTCTGTTTAAGTCCTTTGTCCATTTCTAAATTGAGTTATTTGTATTTTGTTGTTCAGTTTTAACTGTTATTTGTATATTTTGAATACTAAACACTTAATACACACACACACCCCCCACAAGTTTATTTCCAAACTCTCACTTCTATTCCACTAATCTATATGACTATCCTTATGCAAGCATCACATGTATTTGATTACTGTAGCATACTAGAAATACAAAAATTAGCTGGGCGTGGTGGCATATGCCTGTAATCTCAGCTACTCGGGAGGCTGAGACAAGAGAATCACTTGAACCTGGGAGGTGGAGGTTGCAGTGAGCCGAGACTGTGCCATGGCACTCTAGACTGGGCAACAAGAGTGAAACTCAGTCTCAAAACAAACAAACACACTGCTTTAAAGTAGTCCATTATAGGAATATATCATGATTTACCCATCCATTCTATTGTTTATGGACATTAGGGTTGTGTCTACTTCTTAATTGTTACGTGTAATGCTGCTGTAATCAATCTTGGGCATGTGATTTCTTATGCAAATATTCTTATATCTGCTAGATATATACATAGGATCGGAATTTCTGTCAAAGGGTATGCATATATTTGATTATGTAAATTATAACCAAAGTGTTTTAATCAAGGTATACTACCACTGGTAGTGTTTGAGAGTCTGTATTTTCAGTACTTTTAAACCTAGCAATTTTTATGAGTGATTTATAGTACATTATTGTGGATTTAATTTGTAAATTTCTGTTGACTAATAGATTGAATGCACTTTCATCAGCATAACATTATTTAAAGTACCTGCAATTTTCTTGCCCATTTTTCTACTGGATTGTCAACCTTTTTCATATTTATTTGCAGGAAATTTTATATACTTGTATTTTGGATTAAGTTGTCTTAGGTTTGTTTTGGAAATCATTTTTCTAATTCTGTGGATTGCTTTTTAATTCTCTAGTGTTTTCTTTTTCTTTTTCTTTTTATTATTATTATACTTTAAGTTCTAGGGTACATGTGCATAACATGCAGGTTTGTTACATATGTATACTTGTGCCATGTTGGTGTGCTGCACCCATCAACTCGTCAGCACCCAACAACTCGTCATTTACATCAGGTATAACTCCCAGTGCAATCCCTCCCTCCTCCCCCCTCCCCATGATAGGCCCCGGTGTGTGATGTCCCCCTTCCCGAGTCCAAGTGATCTCATTGTTCAATTTCCACCTATGAGTGATAACATGCGGTGTTTGGTTTTCTGTTCTTGTGATAGTTTGCTAAGAATGATGGTTTCCAGCTGCATCCATGTCCCTACAAAGGACACAAACTCATCCTTTTTTATGGCTGCATAGTATTCCATGGTGTATATGTGCCACATTTTCTTAATCCAGTCTGTCACTGATGGACATTTGGGTTGATTCCAAGTCTTTGCTATTGTGAATAGTGCCGCAATGAACATAAATGTGCATGTGTCTTTATAGCAGCATGAGTTATAATCCTTTGGGTATATACCCAGTAATGGGATGGCTGGGTCATATGGTACATCTAGTTCTAAATCCTTGAGGAATCGCCATACTGTTCTCCATAATGGTTGAACTAGTTTACAATCCCACCAACAGTGTAAAAGTGTTCCTATTTCTCCACATCCTCTCCAGCACCTGTTGTTTCCTGACTTTTTAATGATTGCCATTCTAACTGGTGTGAGATGGTATCTCATTGTGGTTTTGATTTGCATTTCTCTGATGGCCAGTGATGATGAGCATTTTTTCATGTGTCTGTTGGCTGTATGAATGTCTTCTTTTGAGAAATGTCTGTTCATATCCTGTCTAGTGTTTTATTTTTCTCATGGCTATATGATTTAACTCTAATGCAGTATATTGTGTCATTTAGATTTTGTGTTTTTTAATATTTAAATAGTCCTTGACTACTCCGAGCTCATAAATATACTCTCTTATGTTGTCTACCAGAACTTATTTATTTATTTATTTATTTATTTATTTATTTATTTATGTTTGTCTCAATAGGTTTTGGGGAAACTGGTGGTGTTTGGTTACATGAGTAAGTTCTTTAGTGGTGATTTATGAGATTTTGGTGCATCCAACACCCAAGCAGTGTACCCTTTACCCAATGTGTAGTCTTTTATCCTTCGCCATCTTTTCCCCCAAGTCCCTAATGTCCAATGTATCATTCTTATGCACTTGGGTCCTCATAGCTTAGATCCCACATATGAGTGAGAACATACAATGTTTAATTTTTCATTCCTGAGTTGTTTCATTCAGAATAGTGGTCTCCAATTCCACCCAGGTTATGTAAATGCTATAATTTCATTCCTTTTTATGGCTGAGTAGCATTCCATGGTATATTATATATATGTGTGTGTGTATATATGTGTGTATATATATTTATATAAAATATATCATAGAATATACATACATATATATATGTGTG
The DNA here is from genome assembly GCF_008728515.1 of Papio anubis. Lineage (NCBI taxonomy): Eukaryota > Metazoa > Chordata > Mammalia > Primates > Cercopithecidae > Papio > Papio anubis. The sequence goes on along the minus strand of NC_044986.1, from coordinate 77,841,588 downwards.
TGTATATATAATATACCATGGAATATAAACATATATATAATATACCAAGGAATATATATACACATACACACACACATATATATCATATTTTACTTATCCATTCATTGATTGATGGACATTGGGCTTGTTTCATATTTTTTCTATTGCGAATTGTACTGCTATAAACATGGGTGTGCAAGTATCTCTTTTGTATAATGACTTCTCTTCCTCTGTGTAGATACCCAAGAGTGAGACTGTTGGATCAAATGCTAGATCTACTTTTAGTTCTTTGAGGAATCTCCACACTGTTTTCCATGGTGGTTGTTTTAGTTAACATTTTTACCAACAGTGTAAAAGTTTTCAGTTTTCACTACATCTACACAATAATCTATTATTTTTTGATATTTTGATTATGGTCATTCTTGCAGGAGTGAGGTGTTATCACATTGTGGATTTTATTTGCATTTCCCTGATAATTAGTGATGTTGAGAATCTTTCCGTATGTTTGTTGCCCATTTATATATATCTTCTTTGAGAAATGTCAGTTCATGTCATTAGCCAACGTTTTGATGGAACTGGGTTTTTTTCTTGCTGATCTGTTTGAGTTCTTTGTAGATTCTGGATATTAGTCCTTTGTTGGTTGTGTAGATTGTGACAATTTTCTCCCACTCTGTAGGTTTTCTGTTAACTCTGCTGATTATTTCTTTTGCTATGCAGAATCTTTTCAGTTTAGTTAAATCCCATCTATTTATCTTTGTTTATATTGCCTTTGCTTTTGGATTCTTGGTCATGAAGTCTTTGCCTAAGCCAAAGACTTAGAAGTGTTTTTCCAAAGTTATCTTCTAGAATTTTTGTGATTTCACATTTTACATTTAAGTCTTTGATCCATCTTGAGTTGATTTTTGTATAAGGTGAGAGATGAGGATCCAGTTTCATTCTCAAATGTGGTTTGCCAATTATCCAAGCACCATTTGTTGAATAGGGTGTCCTTTCTCTATTTTATGTGTTTGTTTATTTGTCAAATATCAGTTGGCTATAAGTATTTGACTGTATTTCTGGGTTCTTTATTCTGATGCATTGGTCTACATGCCTATTTTTATACCACTACCAAGCTGTTTTGGTGACTATGACCTTTAGTATAGTTTGAAGTCACGTAAGGGTGATGCCCTAGATTTCTTCCTTTTCCTTAGTCTTGTTTTGGCTATGCAGGCTCTTTTTTGGTTCCATATGAATTTTAGAATTGTTTTTTCTAGTTTGGTAAGGTATGATGATGGTGTTTTGATTGGAATTGCATTGAATTTGTAGATTGTTTTTGGCAGTATGGTAATGTTCATAATATTGACTCTACCCGTCCATGAGCATGGGATGTGTTTCCATTTGTTTGTATCATCTGTAATTTCTTCCAGCAGGTTTTGTAGTTTTCTTTGTAGAGGTCTTTCACGTCCTTGGTTAGGCGTATTCCTAAGTATTTTATTTTATTTTTGCAGCTATCGTAAAAGGGGTTGAGTTCTTGATTTGATTCTCACCTTGGTCACTGTTGGTGTGTAGCAGAGCTACTGATTTTTGTACATTTTGTACATTAATTTTTTATACTGAAACTTTGCTGAATTCATTTACCTTTTCTAAGAGCTTTTGGGATGAGTCTTTAGGGTTTTCTAGGTATACAATCATATCATTAGCAAATAGCAACATTTGACTTCCTCATTACCAATTTGGATGCCCAAGTCTATTTCTTGTGGCGTATAATTAAATCCATTGTTTCTTTGCTGACTTTCTGTCTTGATGACCTGTCTAGCACTGTCAGTGGAGTATTAAAGTCCCCCACTATTACTGTGTTGCTGTTTATCTCATTTCTTAGATCTAGTAGCAATTGTCTTATAAATTTTGAAGCTGCAGTGCTAAGTGCATATATATTTAGAGTTGTGATATTTTCCTGCTCTAAGTGCTCCACTTAAAAGATACAGAAAGGCAGAATAGATAAGAGTTCACCAACCCAGTGTCTGTTGTTTTCAGGAGACTCACCTAACACATAAGGAATCACATAAACTTAATGTTAAGGGGTGGTAAAGATATTCCATGCAAATGGACATCAAAAGCGAGCAGAAGTAGCTAATCCTGTATCAGACAAAACAAATTTTAAAGGAACAGCAGTTTAAAAAGTCAAAGAGGGACATTATATAACATTTTACATCAAATATTTATGTCTACTGCATGCCTAGAATCAATTTTTTTAATGTGGTAGTAGATAAGATAGGGTTTAAGTTTTCATTTTTTCTCCATATTGAAATCAAACTTAACCACTGATATATGCTGAAAAGATTATTTCCAATCTCTCAATGAATTGTAGTGAAGATAATGTCATAAAATATTTATACATGTGGATTTGTGTTTGGAGTCTCTATCCTATTACATTTTTGTAGTTGTCTATTTTTTACCAAAAGCATATTGACTTATATTTTGGTAGCTTGTCAATCATCCTAATATCTAGTAGTGTAAGTCTGCTAATTTTTACCTTTTCAAATTGCCTTGACTATACTATGTCTTTCCTTTTGTCTAGAAAATGTAAAACCTTTCATCAATTTTTTTTTCAAAAAAGAGTTTGATGAGATTTTGACTCCTGTTATATTGAGTCTATGAATCAATCCTGAGAGAATTGTCATTTTTGCATGGGTTTTTAAAAAATATGTTATAAAACAGAGATTGTCAGATTGGATGGAAAAATCAAGACCTAATTACAAACTGTCTAAGGAAAAGGAACCTCAATTAAAATATAAAGACACTGAGTGAGCAAAATGATGGAGAAAGGTATTTTATGAAAACACTAAAAAGAAACTACTGTAGCTTTATTAAAATCATATAAAATAGATTTCAGAAGAAGAAATAGTATTATTGTTAAAGATAGACATTATGCAATAATGTGATCAATTTGCCAAGAAGACATAGCAATATAACAAGTATATGTACTTAACAATAGAATGTAAACATATCTGCAACAAGAACTCATAGAACTAAAAGAAGATATAGACAAGTTCCCAGTTGTAGTTAGACTTCAACATGACTTTTTAAAAATCTGATAAAACAAGTCATATGATAATCAGTAAAGATGTAAATATGTAAGCAATACTATAAATAAATTTGACCAAATGAACATTTATAGAACACTGCATCTAAAAACAGTAGAATGCACATTCTTGTCAATTTCATAAAAAAATGTTATAACACTGACATTGTGGTGTGTAAAATACTAATATCTTGACCAGAAAGGCTAAAAGATGAACCTATGAAAATAACTACAACAACTTTTCAAGAGATAGACAGTACAATGAGATATAAATCATAACAATGAAAATTTAAGAAGTGAGGGGCGGAAGGTAAAGTGGAGAGTTGTTGTTAGTTTTTTCTTTGTTTCTTGGTTAGTTTGTTTATGCAATCAGTGTTAAGCTGTCATCAGTTTAAAATAATGTATTATAACCAGGTATTTGTAAGCCTCATGGTAATCTAACCTAAATCAAATCTAAAAGCATACAACAGATACAAAAAAAGTAAGAAATTGAAACATACCACAGAGAAAATCACCTTTGCTAAAAGGAAGACAAAAAAAAAATGAAGAGAACACCACAAAATACCCAGAAAACAAATAACATGGCAGGAGTAAGTTCTTACTTATCAATCATAACATTTAATGTAAATAGACTAAACCATGCAATCAAAAGACACAGAATGACTGACTTTATCAGTTGCTCAATGGTTGAAATTATCAATTTGAATTTATCAAAACCAAGACCTAGTGATCTGTTGCCTACAAGAAACATATTTCATGGATAAAGACTCTTACAGACTGCAAATAAAGAGATGGAAAAGATATCCAATGCCAATGGAAATCAAAATGGAGCAGCAGTAGCTATATTTATATCAGACAACAGATTTCAAGATAAATCCTATAAAAAGAGAAAAAGATCAATATAATAATAAAAAAATCAGCAGGAGGATATAATAATTGTAAATATATATACACCCAACATTGAAACACTCAGAAAAATAAAGCAAATATTACTAGCACTAAAGGAAGAGACAGATCCCAATACAATAATAGTTGGAGACCTCAGAATCACAGATTCAGTACTGGACAAATCATGCAGACAGAAAATTAGCAAAGAAATATTGGACTTAATTTGCACTATAGACCAAATAGACTTAATAGATGTTTACAGAACATTTCACCTAATGACTTTAGAATACACATCTTTCTCAGCACATGGGTCTTTTTCAAGAAAAGACCATATTTTAGGCCACAAACTAAGTCTTCAAACATTAAAAAAAATTGAAATTATATCAAGTATCTCTTCTAACCACAATGGAATATAATGAGAAATCCATATAAAGAGGAAAGTTGAAAACTACACAAACACATGGAAATTATACAATATGCTCTTGAATGACCAGTGGGTCAACGAAGAAATTAAGGAGGTAATTTAAAAGTTTCTTGAAACAAATGAAAATGGAAACACAACATACCAACCTATGGAATACAGCAAAAGTTGTACTAACAGGAAAGTCTATAGCAATAAGTGTCTACATAAAAAAGTAGAAAAGTTTTAAATAAATAAGCTAATGAGGCATCTTAAAGAGCTAGAAAACCAAAAGCAAACCAAACCCAAAATTAGTAGGAAAAAGAAAATAATAAAAATCAGAGCAGAGACAAATAAAATTGAAATAAAAAACAAATGATCAACAAAATGAAAAGTTGGATTTTTGAAAAGAGAAACAAATTCGACAAACCTTTAGCCAGACTAAGAAAAGAAAAAAAGAGATAAGACAAATTAAATCAGAGATGAAAAAAGAAAACATTACAACCAATAATGCACAAATTCGGTGAATCATTAGAGATCCATTGAATTGTGCAACTATACACCAACAAATTGGAAGACCTAGAATAACTGAATAATTCATGGAAGCACACAACCAAGATTGAACCATGAAGAAATCCAAAACCTGAACAGACCAAAAAGAAGTATTGGCAATATTCAACTCCTAACACCTGCAGGTCTAAGAGCTTCTGTTTTTCCCTAGCTGTCAGCTGTAGGTCACCCTCAGCTCCTAGAAGCCACCTACAGTTCCTTGTCCTGTGGAGTTCCCTAACACGGCTGCTTATCAACAAGGGAGGAAGAGGGAGCTGCAACCTTTTGAAACACAATCATGTGATCACATACACAGAATCTCATACATCTGTTAACCTTTGTATATCACAGGTTCCAACCACACTCAGGAAGAAGAGATCACACAGGGTTGTGGACATGAGGATGTGAGCATCATAGAGGCTACCATAAGGGTTAATCCACTGCAAGTGTATTTTGTGTCAAGGTAAGCTGAGAAGAGAACCTCTGCTGGCACCCCATATCCTGTTGCCAGAGGCATCTGAAAATCTTTATGTTATCTCCAGTGCCCACCTTTATTTCTAGTCCTTAACATTCAAACTTAGGCACTCTCAGGGGTTTATCTGTGGAAGACAGTCTCTTTCTGCTTCTCAAGAAAGCCTACTCTTTCACCTACATTGAAATAGCCAAGATTTCCATTCTTCATCAGTGCTTATTTGCCTGTCAGGCAAAAATACCTTACCATTTCCAACATGTATGGGATGCCCAGAACTTTGGATAATAAAAAGTTTCGTGTTTTATATGTCCTTTAATCATTTCAGCAGTAATCAGGAGAGAAAGGTGACGTATCTTAATTATAATATTTATTGCAAACTTGAGAATATTTTAAGTTTTTATTTGTGGGAGAAAAGGGAACAATTGTGTAACAAATATCACATATCATGTGTCAACAAGGATAACTGCATCTGTTAGTCTGTTTGTATTTTAAAAATATCCCAATTTAAAAACATACACACATACACACATATATGTGTGTGTGTGTATATATATATGTCTATATACACAAACACCTACACCTCCCCCACCCCCTGCCACACACACACACACACACACACACACACACACACACACATATATGTGGAGAAAAAAACTCAAAACAAGGAAACATGACATATAAATGTTTCTTTGATATTTTCTCCATGTTCTTTTTTGGCCGTACCTAAGGCTTTTAACTGCCCTGAGGACTTGGTGAGAGGGAGAAGGCATTCCTCTGTCACTCAGTTTTTCTTACTCCCTGGTGCCTGAGAGAGCTCTTGTCAATACTGCAGCTCAGGGCTGCACTTGTGTGTGCAGCAGACAGAACTGCACTTGAAGAGTCAACAGGCAATGAGGCATCTAACAATAATTTGACTCCTCTGTGGGTATTTGCTAGGTGGCTGTTAGATCAATGTACAAATGAGTACTTCCAACAGCATCTACACTCATAATGTAAAATAGGACGTAGAGGAAAGTGTTTCTTTTCATTTTTATACACTTATTACAATTGTCCATATTATAAGATGCCAAAACGTGGTCTCAATTTCTAGTTCCACATTGTTTATAAATAAAATGCACAAAATTTATGCAATGTTCCTCACACTTTTAATGTCAGAAATAATTAAATCATAATTTCTGTTCAATTTACCACACCATTTTATTTACACTAGAAATATTGGAAGTTTTTTATTGTTATTATTTATTTTTTTGTTATGAGTATTTCTGTGATGTCTGGAGGTACTTTGTTTCTCTCTCCTTTATCTATGTTTTCCCATTTGTCAACACTATCAGAAAGCCCACAGAGTGTAAGATAACAGCCATTAATAAGAAAACACTTGTTTCCAGCAAAGGTTTTCATTACCTTTGCTATAAGAAAGCAGACGTTTATCCTTAGATTAAAACAAAGTGACTTTTCTTGAAATGAATATAATTGTTTAGTGAAACATGATATATTTGCACACAAAATATGCTATAAATTATGAATAAATGCCACAACTGAGATAAACTCAAAAATACCCAACTTCATTAGGTATTCAAGCATATATATATATATAAATTATATACATATACCTAAATGTATAATATATACAATATACATATACACACAATTATACATTCCAAATTTATCAGTATTTATTCTTTACCATTTTATCAAGCTTTCCATTGTTATGTGCTGATTGGAAAAAAAGAAAAGTAAACCTATTGATTGGTGTGTTTGTCCAAGATCTGAGGCCCTCAATTTAGAGTATTCACCTTATGTTGACAGCTGTTTACATTTAGTTCAGAATATTGAGTGTGCCACATAGAATTTTTAAGTGAGACTCATAGCAAAGGAAAACCTCTATAATATATTTAAGGCATTGATTCTTTATCTCTGTGCACCATGAGCACAGTGTTACATGTCTGTAGTTACACCATATATAATTTATAGGGTTTTAGACAAGTTAATTAAAATCTTGAAGCCTTACGTTCTTCGTGAATAAAATAAGAGATAATTACAAAACTTTCTTAAAGAGTTTGAGAATTTAATCTATGTAAAGCACCTATATACAGCCTGGTGCATGCTAACCACTTAATAAATATTATCTATGATTTGTTTATTTAAAAAGGCTTAAAGCACTTGTTTATACATAATCGTATTTGATTCACAAACAGCTCTATGATACAGGAATTGCCTTTTGAATTTTACATATAAGGTAACTAAATACTGGAGATACTAAGTACCTTGCTTCCACAGAGAGAGTGGTGGAGCCTGGCCTTGAAGCAAGACAATTTGGCTCCAACCCTGCAAACTTCATATTCTCCCACAGCCACCAGGAGGCATAGAAACGAGATATTTTCTACAAGGATATGTACCAACCCATCAGCTGACCTTGACAGCACTGTTTTCAAAGCATCAAAACTCCAAACCCTCAACAATTTTCTATGACTTCCATTTCACCATACTGATCTAAGAAACATTCTTTTTCTGTTGGGTTGTTGTATTGATCTCTTATTCCTTTGTTGCCACCTTTGCCAGCTCCCACCCCAACACACACAGACCCTATCATCAACACACTGCATTACAGGATGCTTTTAATCTTCAGTGAGATCATGCCACTCCACAACTTAAAGTCTTTCATTGGAATTGCATCCGTCTCATTTGCCAGGATATTTTGTGAAAGTTAAATGGATATAAATGGATGCATGGTTAAGTGGATATAAGCACCCTAAACATGACATGTAGCATGAAGCCTCTATAGAATAAATATTATTTATTCTTAACAGTTCATACCCATAATTTAGAGACTGCACTGGGACTCATGCAAAAGTGTTTACCTCATATTACACGGATAAACTGACTGAGGCAAAGAAAGACTGAAGATGTTGTGGTTCTTGAACCAAAACCTCTCCATTAACCAAGTCACTTCTTTAGAAGCGATATTTCTCCTTAACTATGTTCCTTGGGAGTTGAACTTTACACATATGCTGTTGCAATAGGGATAATATGTGTTTTTTTGTTTGTGTGTTTTGGTTTGGTTTGGCTTTTTTCATGATCTAATGTTACGGTAATTGGCCAGGTCTAGGTCACTCCCACACAGTAAGTCAATCATCGTGACATGGATTTTGCAAAGAAGAAAAGATTTATTCACAAAGGCACTGAGCGAGGAAGCAAAACAGCTCTTAAATCTACCTATCCAAAGATAAGGCTTACGGTTGTTAATGAGTTATGAAAATTGGGTGGTATAAGGCATGGGAAAAGGTAATCGGTACTGGGGAAAAAAATATAGTTACAGGTTCATTCCACACAAGTGTGGATGTCATTCATGGCATTTCATAGGTCATATGTACAGAAAATGGCAACAGTTGCATAATGTGAGGGTGGAGTTTTTGGTTTTCTGATGTCAGAAGGCTACCTCTTGGGCATTGGCACAGACCCATTTGAAGGGTCCAAGGTTTCAACCAGTTTGAAATGAACAGAAGCTGGTCCAAGATTCTGAAAAACAACTGAAGCTATTACCATGGATGACCTATGCTATCTATATCGTAGCCAGTGAAGGTTAAGTTTCAGTGTTCTGCAGTAAGGACTTCAGCTACTTGGGCTTTCAGCTTCATTGAAAAAGGAGGAAAAAAATGTAACAAAAAGCAAGCAACTAAAAGCAAGCAGTGCAGGCAGCCCTGACCTAATTAACCGCTCAGTTTCAGCGCTCCTCATTTTTTCCCATTCTTCATTCTTTTTTTTTTTTTTTTTTTTTGAGACGGAGTCTCGCTCTGTTGTCAGACTGGAGTGCAGTGGTGCGATCTCAGCTCACTGCAACCTCTACCTCCTGGGCTCAAGCAGTTCTCCTGCCTTAGCCTCCAGAGTAGCTGGGACTACAAGCTTGCACCACCACGCCCAGCTAATTTTTGTATTTTTAGTAGAGACGGGGTTTCACCATGTTGGCCAGGATGGTCCCAATCTCCTGACCTCGTGATCTGCTCGCCTTGGCCTCTCAAAATGCTGAAATTACAGACTTGAGCCACCACGCCCGGCCTCATTCTTCATTCTTAAAGAAACTGAGGTGACACTCATTCTAGCTGTTTCCTACCGAATTGGGGCATAGATCTGGATTAAAGGAATGCAATTGTCTGGCACGCATTTGAAAATATTTTCTTGTCTCTGGTTTTAGTTTAACATTTTGCATTGTCAGAACTTTGGTACTTTAGCAGTTTAAGTACAACATTTGAAAGTATACAAGTAAATATTACATAAAAGGATAAAAAAAGAGATCTCTTTTGTTGGGTAGCAATGGATAAGGTTGTTTCATTTGCCATTATTCTTAGAGTTTTTGATAATATGTTCGTATGATCTAGTTCCCCATTATAGGAAGAGTATTCTACCAAACATACATCAGCATCCATCTTCTTTATATGTAGGCAGATAAATGGTTCTTTTTATTCTGGAGAACAAATTTAGAAATATAGTCCAATGCTGGGTCTCACTGGAGTTATGGACTGAAAAAGGAGTAATCAACTACCCCGATACATATGTGTCCCCTAATTATTGATATATTCATAAACCCATGGGGTTCCTTGATGTCCTCCACAAACAAATAGGCATTCTAGGGGGAGGGACACAAAATGACAGATAGGTTGTGGTCATCTGGAAAGGATTTATGTAGGATAACTGTAGAAATAAGGTCAAACCAAGGTTCTGTCTTGGACATCTTCTGTGGGTCAGGAGCCTGTGTCCATTCTTGTGGGCCGAGATAGGAAACTAAAGTGGTATTTTGTAAGCATAATTTTAAAGGGGCATACAAGAGGGAATGAGGGGCCTGATCATCCAAGGAAGCAAAGCCCAAACAGGTTTATAAAGGGAAAGTGTCTTATTTTGTCCATTACAGAGCATTAGAAGGTAGCCTGAAGAGGCAGGGTCACAGAGGGTGTGGAGTTCTTTTAAGCAATGTAGTCCATCATTTTCTAAGTTGGACCTGCTGAGTAGCTGGATATAGTTGGACACCCTGGGGTATGGCAGAGGGTAGCTGTGGACATGTGGGTGGTCAAGAAAAAATAAGGAATAGGGGATGAAGGTACAGATTGATAAATCTGAACTCAATAAGTGACATGGGGGGGCCTAGTATGGTCAAGAGTGAAGTTGGGGACATTGGAAAAATTGTAAACAGGCAGAATAATGGGATCACGGTGATCATGTGTAGAACAGGGCTTTGGATGACATATCTGACATTTAGAGAGATTATCTGCCTTTGCCAGCATCTTAGAAATCCTTGTTATTGAGTTGTTTCTCCCAGCTTGGGGGCTAAAGATCAATAAGGAGGGACAACAGAAAAGGAAGAAGGTGATTATGTGTATGATTGAAGGAAGGGCTTATTAGTCCTGCTTGCCAAGGAAGTGGACAAAGCCTTCGTTCATGCAATACACAGCAAATCACAAGTAGGTAAAGAAGTAGACAAAAACAAGTAAACCAAAAAGTAAAGCAAGAACCTGAGAGTTGTTCATTATTTATCTCTAGGGGGCTGCCTCTTATACAGTAGTTTGCTTGAGGTCAGAGGTTTGCAGGTCCATTTGGAAAAGTCCGTGTCTGATGTGTACTGCTGATCCAGACTCAGGTGATCTCAGCGGTTTTGTTTCTCTGTCACAGGGTTTCCATTCCCGGAGGCATTTCTGTACAGAGGGCACAGTGAATCCAACGACTCTGGGACCAGCTTCACTTGGGTATGATGAACCCATGGTTTGACTCCTTTTAATTTGACTATGAAGAATGGGTCAACAGTAGCACATCATATGGCCAGTTTAATAAGAATAAAGCTGGTCTTCTGGAAGTTTATTCTTCCAAGATTTTAATAGAATCCAGTCTCAGGACACAGGTGGTAGAAAGCAACATCTGTCGGAAACATTTAACCTCTAAGAAGTGAATTCACATATAGCAATTAAAGTGATTCCCAATGATTGTACATACCTGGCAGTCATTAATTATTTTCAGCTTCCCTCCGGGTACCCCAGTACCTCCCACCCTTTGGGCATAGGAAGGGTCTCCCATATAACATTTTATAGGGACTCCACTGGAACTTGCTTGTAGGGACCACTCTTTCTAGAAGCAGGGCAACTAGTAAGGCCTTATCCCAAGATAAATCAGTCTCTTGACAAATATTATCCAAAGTCTTTTAAAGAGTATGATTCATCTTTTCTATCTTGCCAGTAGATTGTAGCCGCCAAGAAGTGTGTAATTTCCAGCAAATGTCTAAGGTACCAGAAATTTCTTGAGCTATTTTTGCTATAAAGGCTCCTCCATGGTTGCTTTGGATAGACATGGGTAGCCCAAACTGAGGACTTATTTGACTTATTTTTTTAATGGAGTTTTTACATCCTAAGGAGCCTTTTCACACCACCAGAGAGAGACCTCCATCCACACAGTAAAAGTGTCTGGAAATATTAATAAGTACCTGACATTCCTGGTGGATCTCAGCATCATGGTAAAAGTCAATCTGCCTGTTTCCCCTGGGTATGGTGCCTCTGTATAGGGCCCCCTTTTATTATTGGTGGAGGTCCTGTTTGGATTGCCTAATTACACTTCTTGGTAATTGCCTCCTCTTGGAAGTAAGCCAATATCTTCTTTGTTCTGACAGAGGGAGGAAGTACACAGTGGGGAGTGTGTACAGTGGTGGGCTGGCCAAAGGTAAACTTTTCTGGTTGGTGTAGTAAATTACAGGTGGCTGCTACTGCACACTGGCATACAGGATGTTTCTTAGTCATTATGTCTAGCTGTTTTGAGAAATAGACAATGGGTTTTCTCATATTACCTAGATTTTGGGTTAATGTTAAAAGACTAATCTTTTGTCTTTCATGGACAAACAGGTCAAAAAACTTCCTAATGTCCAGGAGACTTAAAGAGCTTCATAGAAGGGCTTGGCTATCAGTCCAAAATTGAGGATCCAAATATGACAAAACTCTGCCATAGCTAGGAATCCATACAACTGTCTCCTGGTGGTGGGTACTGCTACCTTTGCTAGAGCCTCTTTCCTTTCAGGGAGCAAGCTCCTCTGTCTCTGTGACAACTCAAAGCTTAGGTATTTAAAAGGTTCGGAAAGCTGGGCCCTTTTTTTTTTAGATTTTTATAGCCCTGTTCAACTAGGAAATTTAAGGTTAAAATGTTTTGGTCTGAGGCTTCTTTAGTCTTGCTGGTAATCAAGATGTCATCTACATACTAGAGAAGTTCTCCTTCTTTTAACTGGAGATCCTTTAAATCTGTGGCTAAGATTTCACCAAAAGGGCTGGAAGAGTTTTCAAAACCTTGAGGGAGTGCAATCTAACAATATTGTTGCTTGATCCTAGTCTCAAGATCTTCTTATTCAAAAGTAAAGAGTTCCTGTGAGTTGGGGCTCAGAGGTGTGCAAAAATAATCCATAAGTTTCAAAGCAGTAAATCAACCAAAGTCTTCAGACACAGTGGGAAAGTTTAAGGGTTAGGCACCATTGGGTGGATATCTTCTACAATCTGGTTAATGTCTCTTAAGTGCTGCAGAAAAAGATGTTCCTGTGTGCCTGGCTTCCATACCAGCAAAACTGGAGTGTTATATGGGGACTTGCATGGGCAGATGAGGTCATATTCAAGAAAGGCAGCTACAGATAGATTGAAAACCTTGTATAGCATGTTCTTTTAGTGGATACTATCTCAAATTTGGAACTCTCAACCAGTAGGAACTTTAACAGATATAGGTGCTGATCTTTTTATCTGTCCTGGCCTCTCATCCTCCCAAAAATCCAGTCTTAGCTTTTTAAAGATCTCTTCAAGGACCTTTGTTGGGGGTCCCTTGACTTTTTTTTATAGTGCCACTTGAAGGGCACATGCTTGTTCTGGTGGTACCTTCACATCCATCCAGAGGGGGGAAATGTCACTAGCATTCAGCTTGGTTAGTAGGTCCCATTGCAGCAGCAGGATGGGGCATTGAGGCATATATAGGAAACTTTGTTTTAGGTGTGATTTGCCCATTTGGCAGTCTGGGGATTGGAGAAACAACTTTTTCAAGGTTTCTCCAGAGACCCTTGTCATCAGCATAGCATTGTTTTCTCAGATAACTTGAGAAGTTGAATGTTTAGGACTAAGTCAGTAGCCCCAGTGTCAATCAGAAAATCCAGAAGTCTATTTCCCACCATATGGTCACCCTGAGGTCCATGTGGGATGTGGGAAATCATCAGGATCAGTAAAGTGAAAGGAAGCCCTTGGCCTTGTCATTCTGTTCACCACCGGTGATTTTAGGCATTTGTTGCACTGCCTGCTTGCTATCTTCTTCAAGAGTCTTATTTTAGTCTGGGCACTCTTTCTTCCAATAGTCCTCTTGTTTTCAGTAGATACATTGGTGGGGTCCCACTGTGCAGTATCCTATAGAGTTTGAATTCTGGGATTGGGGCTCCTTACCTTTAATCAAGGTCTTCCTGGATTATGGACTACAGGACTGCAGGTTTGATATGGGTCAGTGCTGCCACCAGCAGAGTGGGTTGTTTTATTTTCTGTTGCTTCTTTTCTTCTTGGACATCCTCCCTGCCATTGGAAACCTTACAGGCAATCTCAACCAGTTGAGACATTGGCACACCTCTCTTTTCTGTAGTTTCTTCTGAATGTCTGGAGCACTTTGGCTGACATAGGTCATACTAACCATTGTAAATTTTTCAGGGACATTCAGGTCTATGTCTGTGTATTGCCTATATGCTTCAAAAATCCTTCCAGAAACTCTGAAGTTTATGTTTTATCTCCTATACTTTATTTAGTTTATTTAGACTCCTTTCTTTTGAGACCACTTTGTGGAGCCCCGCTGAAGTGCAATTTCAGGAATGTTCAAGTCTAACTCTGTCTCCTGCAAGTATTTTCCAATAAGGGTCAGCTGTGGGGATGGCCACAGCTGCATCAGCCCTTCAAGAATTTTATGGGGTCTATGCATATAAGTGATTGGCTTTTTCTCTAGCCTTTTCTAAATCCATACAGTACAGTATTCCTCAGCAGTGAGAAAGGTATTTAATAAATTTGCTGCGTCAGTTCTAGTGACATGATGAGTAGCAAAAATTGATGAAAAATGATTTTTCTATTCTCTTGGGATCATCCTTACAAGTGGGCATGTTGTTCTTCCAATTAAACAGATCCCCTGTAGAAATGAGAGACTAGACTCAAGTCAGTCTCACTGGCTGTCCAGTGGACATGTCCATGTCTCCAGTAGGAACTTGTCTTAGTGAGTATTCCCCTACCTGGATTTGGGTAGTCCCCTGATTAATTGAGTACTCTGATGGGTGTGAGAAAGAGACACGATTTTATCTCCTGGCCCTTGGGGACAGAAGGAGCTGAAATCTGGGACCGTGGCACAGGTAGTAGTAATAATGGGACAGTGCCACTGTAAGGGGATACTCCTTTTCATTAGAATTAAACAAAGTAGGTTTCTTTGTCTCTCCTGTTGAACTATAATCATACAATTTGTTTTTCATACAGGCTTATTCTGATATAGCAACATAAAATAATGAACTGACAGTAATTAATCTCATTTTTCTTCCAAAGACATAAGCTTACAGACATATTAAGCAAATATCAAAAATATTAAAGAAGCAACAGATTTATGACCTTAAAATATCTAAATGTTGAAGATGCTTTTATTTCATTTTTTTCAATAATTAAAAAAATTTTTTTGCCAAAGATTCTTGAAGTCTCATGAACTTAAAAATCACTTGGGCTTATTTATTTAATTTATGAGTATTTATTTATTTATAATCCAATTTGGTACCATGTAAACACAACAGATAACATAATGCATGTGTATACATAAACAAGACAGTTGGATCCAACTTATTTTTCTGACAAAACTGGAACCTGTTCACATGGCTAAGCTTTATATGCCCCAGTAGGTAAAAAAAAATGCACTTTCCATGTCAGTTTGATTTTAAAAGACCTCTTTCATCTTTTTAAAATCTTTTAGCCAAGTGACCATGATTTTGTAGTAGCACGAACAGTAAGCTTTATCTCTATACCAGTAGAAAAGTCAGCAGGTTCAAAATAGACAAAAAAGATAAGGAGATAGGCAGATAACTTTAGAAGACTACATGTTAATTCATTAGTTACAGGTTTTTGAATAATAATTATTTGAGCTCTGAATTTTCTTTGATGTAATTAGGCCATCAGCTTTAAAATGTGTGCTAGAATGAACAATAATATGTAGCCGGCTGCAGTCCCAGAAAACCTGGCATTCCTTAATGATTGAGAAGCCCATTTCAGCCATTTCTCTCTGAAATCTAAAGGACACTGTGGCCACACAGTGTTACAGAAAAACACCATCTTTTCTTTTCTCGTAGATTCAAGCTGAAAGTTGCCCAGTTTTAGAGAACACAATCTAATGGGCTGCAGGTGGGGATAGAATTAGCATTTCCTATTGTTTCAAACTCTAAACATGATCAGTCAGAATATATTTATATTGTCTATGCTGCAGCTAGAACCAGATCTCAGAAACCGGAAACCAGACAGAACCAGAACTTCTGCAAGTAGAGATTCTCTAATCCTTCCCTAATATCAAGTTGTCCCCCAAACCAGGACCCTTACAATTTAGGTCAAACAAGGACTTCCTTTCAGAAGTCAAGCCAGAGGGAAAGAGAAATAACAATCCAGTCACTTGTACCAAAGTTACCCAAAAAGACATCTTCCAGGCCAGAAACTATTTCTCTATTGCAAAAATATAAAGTATGCAGCAAAGGCCAGTGGTGAATGCTGGAGGATCCTGAAAAAGAAAAAACAAACAACCAAAGCTGCTTACATTTACTGCAGAGAACCTTTAAATTTTTTCCATGTTCTTTCTTCTTTACAAACATATTCTAGTTAATGTTTCCCAGTATGGGCTATACATCATACTTGGAATCATACCCAGTGAGAACATTTCAGCTCTCTTTATATGAGACCTACCCCATGAAATTTGCTGCTTTGTATTTTTTTTTACCACTGACAACCCTAAATAAAGTCTATCTTACTCTTCCCTTCTTGGCTGCAAATTTAGTTTACATAAGTCATAGAATCTGTGTAAGGGAAAAAAGTTTTAAGGTTGCTTGGTCCAAATGTCTAAATATTGCTCATGATCTGTTGGTTTCTTCAAAAAATTCTTAACTTGTTTAAAGTTTGATATATTTCAACTCATTCTAATTTCCAAATTAAATGTTTTAAAATGGAATATATGACAAATTAGGATTCAACTTCTGCTAGTCTCTCCAACATCTTCTCCACCACTCATCTCCATGAACCTGATGCTTGATAGTGAATCCAGAACTCACAATGCATTTTCTTTACCTTGTAAATGGGATGATGAGTCCTTTCGTTAAAAAAGACACACTGAACCTTCTCTCTTTCTTGTCTCTTTTCCCTAGCTTTATTTCATATTTTATATTATGTGTCTGTGTAAATAGGGTGATATTCCTGATCTCTCTTATTATATTCTAAGTTCCAGGAGGTTGAGTAACGTGTCTGTATTGCTCCTCAATTATATTCATCATACGTTATACTCCCTGACAACAGTGCCATGTGCCTCTATTTGTATCCTTAGTTGTGTTTGTTAAAAGGGTGCATGTATATTAAAACGTTTCAGTTTTCAAAATTCAGCAGAATAATTCTTTCTATAGTACAGTCTTTTATTTGTTTTTCTCTACCCCTTCACAGCCCCTGTCAAAACAATTAACTCCCTCCTGTGTACAAAGGGGATATTAGTCACAAGCCTATTTAGTACATTTTGTGTGCATGGAAAATATTGGTTTAGGAAAGTGTTTTGTCTAATTTTTAATTATTTTGCCAACCCCAATGCCTGCATACAGTCATTCATTCGGCAAATCTTTCTTGAGCAGCTAAATATGAACCAAGTAAGTAAAATCAGAAAATAGTTCACCCATCTTTATAAACCAGTATTTAGCTCTGTTTCTGACTTATAGACAATACAACTGTGGTGCGCCAGAGAAAGAATGGACGAATCACTGAACTCACCACTCTGTGCTGGCACATTTCTGAACATAAAGCTAAATAACTGAGAGAAGTTAAATAATCACTCATGAAAGGCTAAGACTTTTGCAAACCTTAAGAGGCTTATGGTCCTTTTCATTAAAAATAAGCTAAATGACTCAGGTTTTTTGTATCTGTAAAAAAAAGTTAGGATTTAAATTTTCCTCTTTATGTGCTTGAACTGTGGTCCAATACATGTATGTTCGTCATAAAAAATTTGGAAAATGAAAACATTATAGTGACTTCATTAGCTACAATGTAACTACTCTTTTCAGAGATATTTCACACAAACTATTAGTAAAGAGTTTAAGTCTTGTTCTAAAGAAAAATATTTGTATTCGAAACCAACTTAATCTAAAACATACTGATGTATAATTGATTCATATCATAACTATTAAGGCAGAATCATCGTTTTACAGTAAATTATCTACAACACACCTGTTAGTAAGCAATGTTATAAGTATGAAACAATTTGGTCTTTTTCCTCTGATTTCTAGATATTTTATTTTAAAAATCATATTTTGTTTGAATATATTATTTCTGATGGTTTTATTTGTATTTATCCTTCTAAGGGGTCTCTGAGCTTCTTGGTTTTGTGGTTTGATATCATTCAATAATTTTGGAAAATTAGTACAGGTTATTTTTTCAAAGGATTTCCTCTTCCTCATTTTCTGTCACTTCTTTGGGAAACACACACATTTAAATACACATATGTATGTAAAAAGTATTGTTCCACAGATCTCTGATACTTTGTTCCATTTTTTTCCACTACTGACCTGTTTTTCAGGTTTATAGTTCTTTCCTTTGCTATATCCAATCCACTGATTAGCCTATCCCAAAGCAAAACAAACAAACAAAAAATACTTCTATTTCCTTGTATTTTCATTTCTGATATTTCCATTGTTTTTTACACTTTTTGTATCTCTGCTAAAATTCCCCCCATTTGTCCAGAAATGTTTTCTACTATCTCCACTCTGTCTTATCATATGTTCATCATTATTTTAATTTCCCTGTGTGTTAGTAAATCAATACCTGGGCCATCTCTATCTGATTCCACTGACTTATTCTTTGCTTAATGATAACATATTTTCTTGGATTACTTTTTTATGTGTCTTAAGGTATTTATTGAATTGCTAAATATTGTGTATTAAAAAGTATCAGAGATTGAGGTAAATAATACTTACGCTCAGAAAAAAAAAAGCATGCTTCTTTTTCTATGAGACAATAGTGTGTGGCTTGCATGGGGGAGTAAGAAAAATTTAATATGCAGTTAAGGTGAACTTGGGCTTTGCTGTTGATTCAACTATATTCAGTTCATCAGAGCCTTCTAATTACTTGACACTTCCCTTAGGAAAGCTTGGCATCTGAGTGTCTAAAGGGTGAGTTTTAGCTCTCTAGCCTACCCTCACACTTCAGTCTCCCATTCACCTGTGCCTTAGGGAAGTCTCAGCTCTTTTCTCCCAGAAGCAGATGGCCACTGCCTCATCCAGTGTGGTGTGCTTGGAAGCATCCCATAGTTCTCCTTTGCATCCTAAAACCACAGCAGGCCTGGAGCAGCTGGGCCTCAGAGCCATTCCCGCACAGTTCTTTCTTTCCTCTCCACTCTCAAGGTATCTGCTGCCTGCAACTTGATGTAAAGCCAAACAGTAGCTGGTTTCTCTCTGTTCTCTCACTCTCCCCTCAGGCTATGGAAGGCCTGGAATCTTAGTCAGTTTGGACTGCCCTAACAAAGTACCATAGACTGGAAGACTTATAAACAGCAGAAAGTAATTTCTCACAATTCCGGAGGTTCAAGTTCAAAATCAAGGTGTCAGTATGATTGGTTCTGTTAAAGGCCTTCTTCCGGGTTGCAAACTGTTGATTTACCATTGTGTTCTGACATGGAAGAAAGAGGGCTTGCTAGTTCTCTGGCCTCTTCTTATAAGCACGCTAATGACATGTATGAGGGCTCCACCCTTGTGAACTAAATCACCTCCCAAAACCCCATCTCCTAATACCATCACATAGGGGTTAGAATTTCAACATACAAATCTGGGGAGACAGGAAACTTCAGTCCATAATACCCCGTCTGTATCAGAAGGGCCTCTATCAGACCTCCTGCTGCTCCCCGAGAAGCAGATGACCACTGCCTCCTCCTCGGTGGAAGTCCCCGTGTGTAGGAGACTTTTCTCTGGGTCTCCGGCTGTGCACTGGTGCCTCAAGGGGATCTTTCTCAGCTCTCCTTTCCTAAATCCAATCTTTCTCAAGAGTACCAGATGAAAGCTCAAGAGAAAGAGTCAATGGATGGATACAAGGATTCCTTTTGCCTGGAACTCCTGTAACTTCTAAACTCCCATGCCCACATCCAGCCTTTAAAAATCTGTCATAATTTCAGCAGTTTTTTTACTTGCCTGAGTCTATGGCATCTGTCTCCTCTTCCTGCTGCTCTGCCAAAGATGGAAGCAGCTGTGCAGCCTGCCTGACTCTCTCTATTAGTCTCATCCTCTCTTGGATTTTAGGCTATTCTGTGACCATGGCTCTCTGATGAGTGTGAAATAGCAGTAACTTTTTAGATGATCCACTTGTTTTCATAATTAGGCTGGGAGTGTTGTTTCCTTGCTATGTTTTACATCCTAAGTGGAAGCAGAAATCCATCAAACTTTTTGAGTTGAAACTTTTGCTCATTGTTTTTCATTTATTATTTTGAATATAACTTTATACAGCAGAAAGTGCTGTCTCACATCAATTTCTCCCCAAGGATGTGGTTTTCTGTATTTTATTAGGGCATATCTGATCTAATTCTAAAAGGTTTAGATATGTTCTCTTTGTAAGTAGCAAACATTTAAGTCATGCTTATTAGGCTGGTATCACAACAGTTTAAACCAAGTTAGATGACTAAATGAAGACTGAATCTTTTTTTTTTCTATAGGTTTTTGGGGAACAGGTGGTATTTGGTTACATGAGTAAGTTTTTCAGTGGTGACTTGTAAGATTTTGGTGCACCCGTCACCTGACCAGTATACACTGAAACCAGTTTGTAGCCTTTTATTCCTCACCCCACCCCCACCTTTTCCCTCCTAGGCCCCAAAGTCCATTGTATCATTCTTATGTCTGCATTCTCGTAGCTTAGCTCGCCGTTACAAGTGAGAACATATGATATTTGGTTTTCCATTCCTGAGTTACTTCATTCAGAATAATAGTCTCCAATCACATCCATGTTGCTGTGAATGCCCTTAATTCATTTATTTTTATGGTTGAGTAGTATTCCATTGTATATGTGTGTATATATATATACACATAGATACACACACACACACACACACACACACACATATAGATTCCTCTGGGAATCTACCCAGAGGAATGCTGAAACTTTTGATTTTGACCCCCTATTTTAAAGCCTTACAAACATCTATATTGTCTCTTTTCCATATATCTTTCACTCTTTCTGTATTTTTATTTCCCTCTTAATTCCTACTTGCCTCTCTTCCCATCTGGACTAATTATTCTTTTATCTCTTACTGGAAACTCCATCAGAAATTAAAATTCCCTCACATCTAGCAAGTTTTTGGTGGATTATGCTAAGCTTGACAATCTTGAATGATTTTTCTCTCTTAAATATTTGTACTTAAGTTATAACAGAATAAGAGTAAATATATAAGTTAAATTATACTTTGCTTTTTTGTTTTGTTTTTGTTTTAATAGGTAAATTGAACTTAATTTGATAAGGTATATGATTAGGATATCTAATAGATAACCTAATGTATTTCAAATATGAAAATTTTCATATTTGTTGAATAAAAATTCAACAAATATGCAAAGCAGTGATTCGCTTTAAAAAAAAAAAAACAAAAAAAACAAAAAAAACAAAAAACGACTTCCAGCATGAGAAGGGTAAAGCCATGATATTCTGACTTGTCTATTTCTTTAATTCATTTGTCACTTCAACAAATAGAAAGAGGGTTTGTTTTTTGAGCACCTCTTAATATACCGAATTTTATTCAAGGTATTTCAGACATAGTAGTAAACACATAAACTTTTTTGCCACCATCGAATTTATGGACTAGTAAGGCTTGGATCTATTAATAACTCCCAAAGTCATGCAAGTACTGTTGTTGATTTCATGAGTGTATAGGCATATATAGACATATACGTTCAGTATGCATATTCTAAAGAAAGAAGCATAAGAGGAATTGATGAAATGTTCTAATTTGGTAATAATAAATATACCACTAGTATCTGAAAATTAAACGCAAGACCAAACAAATGGAAAGATATTGACCTTTTCTAGCCATCAGAAAATACAAGTGAAAATATTATGATAAAATATTAATCTAATAAAAGGAAGGATAAAAAAACTCGACAGAATAAGTCTTAGGGAAAGTGATGCAATTTCACATATTTTTAATTGTAAACTGCAGTAAGCAATTTGAAAAATGATTTAGCAATATAATTTAAGAACTACAAAGTGTTTTTATTTTTACTTAACACTATTCCTTGAAATGTATAACAGAACAATTTAGTAGAAAATAGTAATATTTTTGAATTAAAACATTAATACTACTTTGGCCTCTAATAAAATATAGTACTACTATAGAATATTTTTCAATATGGAAAAATGTTTAAATTACTTTTTTTTTTCTCTCTTATACTCTGCTAGTAATCTCTTTTACAAAGGTCAAAACCTTAGAATATCTATCTGTAATCTTAGATGTTTGAATTAAATGCCTATCCATAAATTTTTCCAAACAGTTGTAAATTCTTGCAGTTTTCATTTTTTTTTAGAAAGGAATCTAAAAAAGTTTGAGCTTCCTCCTACAAAATGAGGCAATGAAAATATTCTTTTTTAAAGAAAAATGTGTAAGTGAAGATTTGAATACTACATTTTTTAAAAATTAAGAGGGAAAGTCTTAAATGGCTGAACAGATTTCCAACAGAGTGAACTCTAACTCAGAGTTTCAAGAGTGAACCTCTAACAAGGTTCCAACAGAGTCAATTCTAACCCAAATGATTTTTTAGAAATTTTTATTATTAGGTTTAATTATCCAATTTAACAACCAAAAACTAGAGAAAATAATAGAACTCGATCTCATTCTCCCACTCAGAAACAAAATCCATTCTAATGTTAGGATTGGTTTTATCTAAGAATCCATGATGTAAAATGGGATGAACAATCTTTTCTTTTTCTTTTCACATTTTATGTCTTCTGTTTATTTATCTAAAAATACAAATAAAGAAAGCTGATTCTACCATCTGCTAATAAGCTACTTCTACAAAATTCTGCTTCACATGCATTTGAAAGTCTCTATTGCGTTTGCAGTATTTAAAATATTGAAGTAGTTGCTTGTTTTCCATGGGATTTGAAAGCCATAGATCTCATGCTCACTGCAATGCTTAATGACAGTCAGCTTTTGTGGACCAAGTGATTATGAAATTGGAGAAAGAAGATATGAGACAAATATAACTGTCAAGTCTTTATGTTGCTTTAATACATCAAACTGCTTAACCAATTCAAAAAATAAGTAATATATATATTTCTGTACAAAACTTCAGTTCTGATTTTATGATTTTAGTATAATTTAATAGAAAATCACAAAGATTGTTAGATAAGCAGGGTGGAAAATTGATGTGGATGCAGTAAGTGCTTGATTTTTGCTGTTGTTTAATTTTTAATGGGTGGGCGCTACCTAATGGGTAACACGCTTTACCCTCTTTCTAAATATGTTGCTAGCATTGATTAAATAGCATTCAGTTTAATTCACCAATGCAGAAAGCAGCAGCCTACTGTTTAAAGAATCTAGATCTACTTTCTCTCCCAGTTAAATTTCTCCTTGTACTAGGATATGTGTAATTTCTGCAAATAATTATTTTCCATTTTCCATTTTGAATAAGCACTTAAGATAATTTTTCCATAAAATAAAAAATTATATTAATGCTTATCAAATTCCTATAGATTGTTAGTAATATTTTAACATTTTATGACAATTCACAAATTTTTTAAAAACCCATAAATACACATATTGTTAAAGGATACAATGGTATTCACACTAGAATAGAGTATTGTGTTAAAAAATGAATTACTGAATTTAAAAAGTTCAGCACTCAGCATAAAAGGCTCTCAGTAAATATCACATTTCTATCTTTTTTCATGGACATTATATAGCTACAGTCACTTAGAACATAAAATGTGAAATAAAACAGGAAAATAAAACATGAAATGACAACATAATATAATAGAAATTAATCTTAGGTTTTATTCCATTCAGTTTTATGACATTTTCATAATATGAAATTGTCTAATTGTTGTTATGTATAGATTTCCTAAGATATGAGTAATACCTTTAGTGTGTTTGCTATGATTACTAAGAATTATTCTATTCTGGTATAAACTGTATAAAGCAGAATTTTCCTTAAATATTTGGTAGGAATCTTCAGTTAAACTTTCCAGTCCCTATGTGTTTGTGTGTGTGCATTGTGTTTGAAATACTAATTAAATCCATTTAAATCACAATGAGCTATTCCTGTTTCTAATTTTTCTGTATTATATTTAAATAAGCTATATATGTCTAGATATTTCTTCCATTCATATACATTTTAGATTTGAACTGCCATTTCCACATCTGTGAGTTAGACAATGTCTACATCATACAAGTTCAAGTTTTTAAAGGGTGATTGTTAATTTAGTTCATATAAAGAACCTGAATTTAGTAAAGATTCAGAAAAATAATAGTTCCTACTCTTATCAATTAAATAATAAAGATAATGACCTTGTAGCCCTCTTATTAACAAAACTACATATTTATCACTAAACAACGTGATACAAATATTACATCAAATTTAGATGCACCAGAAAGCATATGTTTTATGGAAATCATTTCTCACACACTAGCTCATTTGACTGCCTCAGATTCTTAAAAATTTAACTGTTTTAGAGAAGAAAAGACCCTTATTCAAAGTCACACAAGCAGTAAATATTCAGCTCATGTCAGAACCCTTATCTGTTTATTACGTGTCTACTATCTTTGCACTCCCCATACCCAATTTCTATCTCTGCATTATCCAAATGGTATGCTTAATCTAAAGAGCTAGATACTTGATACTACGTGATCAGTAAAAACATTGTACAAATACAGAGGCTTGGTTTTCCTCACTAAGAAGTCAAGTCAGCAAAACACAAGGCTGGGGATGGAGGAGTTCAGTATCAAGGGATACATTTGAAGAAGTATGAATGAGTCCATTGTTTTGTTTGAATGGTATGCATTACCCCATTCTATATTATGCTACACATAATGGTTACCACACCTAGAACATGGTATTTGCTCCCATTTTTGTGGTCTGCTTCCATAAAACAGGCACAGTTCAAGAGTAAAAAGAGCAATGAACGGTTTAGGTATTGAAAGACCCAAGTTCTGTTCTTTGCCTCCATGTTTTGTTTTGTTGGAGTGACCCAGACAAACATTTCTGCTCTCTGAGTCACTAGCTCTTCAATTTTTAATTTAGGAAGTTGAACAAGATGACTTCTAATGCCCTTTTAAATTCACAATTTTGTTTGACCTGGTGACATCACCAAACCCTCCTATATATCTATTTTTTATCATTGGAAGTAATCCTATTATCATAATATACCAACTAACATATTGCTCGATTGTCAAAGGAGAAAAAGCATTTGCAAGAAGATGAGAAGCCACTATATCTTTAAAAGCATAATAGAATGTAAACTCTCCATCTGATATTTAAAAGGCAGAAATCATATTCCGCAATATAATACTGGCAAACTATAGAAAGGAAACCTTCACAAACTAAAACAAAAAACACCACCTTGCCTCTTAATGTCTCCCTGCTGTGAGAGTTTTAGCAAATCTCAAAAGCATCAAGTTAGACTGAATATTTAGTCATTATTTGGAACATAACTACATTGAAGCACAAGAGAAATTTAATTTTATGTGTTAAAAATGTTTTAATGTGCAAACGTAGAGAGATCGAAAAACCGTCCAGTGAATGGGTTTTAACGAAAGTAATTAAGATGTTTTATCTTAGAAATATTTGGGAGAAAAATATCTTAGTGTTAAGCCTTTTCACTGACTATCAGAGGAATGCAATGAGTAAATATGAATAGGAAAAGATGTCTGTTACATTTTTCATTACTGAAAACAAAGAGAATTATCTTGATCAGGGAATAGAGATAAAAATTCATAAATTTTCTTCAAGATCAGTGGACTTAACTGATAAATTTTAATATTTCAGCAATATTTTCCTATTAACTCTTTTTAAATATAGTTTTTAGGGATTGGGTGTAGGAAGAAAGATAGATATCAATTCTTTATCTTGATTCATTTTTCTCTTGTTTTCTATATGACATAGTTTCTATTTAACTTAGTGAAACGTCACCAGAAAAAAATTCAGTAGTGTTTTATTTTTAAAGTGGTTGATTTCATAAAGATTCTTATAGTCATTTATTGATTGATATGTCTTGTTTTATTTGTGTCTTCTATTTTTTGATAATAAATATTTTAGTTGAAAGATGGGAAAGGTTATACAAGATACTTCTAACCACATATTTAACCATAAATATTTCCATTGGAGTGAAACAATTTTAAAAAGACTGTCAGTTTTATATAAATAATCAAACACATTAAATAAGGCATTCCCTAGCATTCTGTTAATGTTGAAATAACAGAAATAATCTAATTTAATTCAGGAATAAGAAAAGTTATATTTAGCTGAGTGACTTTACTAGTGGGACATTAGAACTTAAGAATTTGGGGCATCATATAGGAACCAATGAATCAGAGTCTCTGGGGTTGTGGTTTGTATATCACTATTTTTGTCAAAGATGAAAGAAAATTTTAATACATTAACTGTAGCTCTCTTATTCTACTGTTCAAAAATGAAACTAAGATACGTTTAAAATTATAATTTTTAAATACAGTGACTCAGTGTTTATTATATATGATACAATTATATAAGTATATATAAAACTTATATATATTATGTATATAACATTATATATGTCATATATGTGAAATACAAAAATATAGTAAGTTGAGATTCCTGTAGAAATTGTTATGCAA
Organism: Papio anubis; assembly: GCF_008728515.1. Taxonomy (NCBI): domain Eukaryota; kingdom Metazoa; phylum Chordata; class Mammalia; order Primates; family Cercopithecidae; genus Papio; species Papio anubis. Next base: position 77,815,167 of record NC_044986.1, on the reverse strand, counting down.
TTTTTAATGGTAATGTTTTAAAATACATTGGAAAGTCAATAGGTTTTATATAATCTAGTATAAAAGCATTTAAGATTATTCTGGAAGATGCTTTTGCTAAAAGCAAGATTATTTTATTTAAAACAAAAATATATGCTATATAGTTACAATGTAATAAGAAATATATGGAAACTATAAGAAGAAAATTATTTTAAAAGATTTTTTAAAGTCTTGCAAAATATGAAGTAGCACATACTTAATTCATCACATCACAACAAGCACAACTAAACATTAGAGGAAAATAAAAACTATTAAGATAACATTGATCAATCTTACTACTTTAATTTTTAAAATCATCTGTATTTCAAAACTTACCTTGGACACATTTAAAATGAAAAAAAACCGAAATAAAGAAAGTAGATGACGGGGTATTTATAAGGTACTCTTAAAATGACTAATCAGTAGGTGAAAACACAACTGGAATTATTAACAAAGCCTGTAATAAGCCATTTACTAAAATAAATAGAAATGGCAAGTGGACATAGGCATAAATATTCAAACTCACTAGCAATCAAAAAATGCAATTTTAGCATGAATGCAAACCAATTTTTTGCCTATTGAATTTGAAAAGAATTTCTAAAATCTAATTCACTAGGTGGAAGGTGAGAAAAAATGAGCACATTCAATCACTGCTGACAGGCATGTTAATTACTAGAAACTTACTTTAGTTCAATTTAGAAATATTTATCAGAAGCTCTGAAAATGTTCATGCCATTTTACTTTGAAAAAATTACCCTAAGGGACTAATAAAAAATATGTGCAACAATTTGGTGTAATAGGAAATGGTATATAATACAAAAACAATAGAATGAAACTTGTAAATGTTTACCAAGAAGAGAGATTAAATGATGTATAGGTACAGATATAGAATTCCAATACAAAATATATTTTAATTTCCATAGATATAAACTAATAAAATGAGAAATGCATGGGTAATAGTAAAAAAAGGACTCAATGATTAATACACATTTTAATTATCTAATACTGTCCACCATAATGAAAAAAATAATTTTTTTCACCTTGTGTTATTATGAAAGTAAAGAAAGTAGATGACTTGCATACTTTCAATATACTAAAAGCTAATATCTATTAAACGGTAGTAATAGATTACATCGTAATAAGTTAACACTGCTAATTTACTCCCTGTGACAGCCCTCTAAAATCATAATGCTTTTTATCTCTGCTGATAAATGAGGAAATTACCCATTAATCATTCATGAAACTGAGATTTAAAACTTGGTGAATAGTGTCCTATATATGACTGCATTCGTGAGCAAAAGGACTATCTGTTGCACTAAAAAAAAAAAAAAAAATTACCTAAACAGAGGAAAAAAGCAAATATTCTCTAAAAGCACAAATGGTCAATCACAGAATTTGACCATATATTAGCTAACAAACTATGCCTGAATAAATTCCAAGGAATTAACACCATAAGGCTATGTTCTAAGCTGATAATAAAATAAAAATATCACATGTAAAGGAATGTCTTTTACAATTCTATATATTTGGAAAGTAAACAATGATCCACTAAATTACACTTAAATAACTGAGAATAAACAATAAATATCTTAAAATTTTAAAATATTCACCATGAATGAAAATTATATAAATGCACATATATTTAAATTTGTAAGATACATACATTAAAACAGTATTTACAGAGAAAATGGAATACACAATCAAGAAATGTGAAGGATTAATTGCAAACTAGATGAGAATTTAAATCTAGCACAGAAAAAAGCTCAATAAAATTCAAAAAATATCAATTTCCAACACAAAGGAAAAAACAAAACAAGAAAATTTAACTACAAACTGTTTTTATTTTTAATATTAGTAAGATTGACTCTAGCAGAAAAAATAAAATTTTAATATGAAAGAAAAAAGATAGATTATATCATTAAAAGGCATACTGATAAAGGAATATTATGATGATCATACTATATAATGCTATATAATGACTATATACGTGCCATATATATATTATATATAGAGAGTAAAAAAATGCCCAAGTTGACACTGTAAACTTATATTCTCTTCTACATTTGCCTATGAATTTTAAAGATGGTTTAGTGGTAACAACAGTTTTCCTAAAGTTTTGGACAATGATGATTCCGTAGATGAATTCCTTTCAACTTATTCTAAAAAGAAACACACCAAAATGTTGTCCAATTGACTAAATAATATTAACATAAGTTTACTTTCAAAATTAGGTGAAGATAGCATAAAAAAGAAAATGAACTCTCATTCATTGCTGTTGGGAATGCAAAATTATATAGACACCTTGGAAGACAGTTCGGTAGTTTCTTATAAAATGAAACATAATTTTACCATATTGTTACTGAAACACCAGGGGTTTGGTCTAGGTCCTGCTGTTCACTGCACAGAAAGCCAATAACTGAGACAAGGAGTACTGCCAGAGAAGAAGTCTTTATTTGGGTGCTGCAGCTGAAGCTGGGAGTCTCAAATCCATATCCCTGAACAAACTACAATTAGCAGTTTATGCAACAGGGAACAAATGTAACCAGGTGTGGGAAAACAGGAATTAGGGACCTGTAAGAAAGAGGAGTTGGTCAATAGGAAGCAGTGAGCTAGGGAGTTTCTGTTCCTTGCTACTTTCTAGGAGGCCTAACAGTTGGTTTCCTGAGAAAGAAACTCAGATAAGACTAACTTTCTCAAGTTTTAAGACCGGGAGGATCCATTTCTGTGTTTATTCAAAGAAATTGGCCAGGCGCAGTGGCTCGTGCCTGTAATCCCAGCACTTTGGGAGGCCAAGGCAGGAGGATCACAAGGTCAGGAGGTCGAGACCATCCTGGCTAACACTGTGAAACTCCATCTCTACTAAAGATACAGAAACAAAATTAGCCAGGCATGGTGGCGGAATTCTATAGTCCCAGCTACTCAGGAGGCCGAGGTGAAAGAATGGCGTGAACCTGGGAGGCGGAGCTTGCACTGATCTGAGATCGGGCCACTGTACTCCAGCCTGGGCAACAGAGTGAGATTCTGTCTTAACTAATAATAATAATAATAATAATAAACATCAGCTCTATAGGATAACTGGGTCTGCTTCAATATGATCCAGCAATTGCATACCTTAGTATTTACCTAAGTGATTTTAAAGCATATGTCCACACAAACCCTAAACATGGATGTCTACAGCACCTTTTTTCATAATTCCTAAAACTTAAAAGCCACCAAGGTGTCCTTCAGTACGTGAAAAGATAAATATATTTTGGTACTCCAGAAAAAGGAATGTTATTCAGCAATAAGAAATGAGCTATCAAGCCACAAAAAGCCATGGAGGAATCATAAATGCGTATTAGGTAGTGAAATAAGCTGATCTGAACGGCAGCTTATTGCCTTTTCAGTGTTGCCATAACTTTTGGCACTATTGCCATTACTTTTGCACCAACCTAATAATAGGTGGAACACAGAGGATTTTTAGGGCAGTGAAAATACTCTGTGTGATACTATAAGAATGGGTACATTTTATTATACATTTGTCCATACTCAGAATGCACAACATCATGAGTGAACCCTAATGTAAACTATGAACATTGGGTGATAATAATATGTCAGTGTAGACTTATTGATTGTAACAAATATACCACTCTGGTTAGGATGTTTATAGAGGCAAATGTGCATATATCTGAGCAGAGGTTATTTGAGAACTCTGCATTTTCCATTGAATTTGTTGTGAAACTAAAACTGCTATAAAACATAAAATAAAAGTTACATTTAATTTATCAACAAAAATATAAAGATCTTAATGTAAGCATTGAATATTTATTGTATGAGAGAAAATGTTCTAGGATCTGGGTGTAGAGTACTGAACTTAAAAATGTCAAATTATGGTTAACGTGGATCTTGCAATCTAATGAGAGAAAACAGATAATAAAACCATCATTATGTATGCATCTGTAGGAATTAAAATTTTATAGCGAAAATACATCAAAATAAGCATACAGGGTTTTTCTGTTTTTTTCATGAGATGATAAGGAAAGGCCTATCTGATTAGATGATGAAGTCAGTGCTATCGGTGCTACACACTAATCCTCATTCCAGTAAATACATAGGAAGGAGAAAAAAGATGATAAATATAGGTTATGGCCTGCAATAAGGGCTGTAGCTCATCCCACTAACCCTGCTTTTGTATGTCTTCCTAGAAGATTTGACCAGCCATGTAATTTCACTCCTTCCTGACATTCTTTGATGTGAATAGGAAGTATAAAAGAGCAGTGCAAAGAGTGGACTGGACCAGATACTGTCAGAGACTTCCAAAGATTCCTCTTTTTTAACTGGGGCATACCTCCCCCAGATGTTGTCAGTGTTGTATATTAAAAAATCATAGTTTCCCTATTTTCTAGAAAATTGTTCTTGGACAAACAAGTCTTAGTCTGGGAAGCAACCCTTACCCCGCCCCCACCAATCCCACCAAAAAAAAAAAACTTCGCCATTGACTAACTGTAGTGGAGAGATTTACTTTTGACGGTGGGATTAAATCTGTGGGGTAATTTGTGGGACAGAGCTTTTTGGTGAGAACTGAATACTGTAGGGTTCTGCCTCAATTTAGGACAGATCTGAAGGGCTAGCTCCACACAGGATTGGCCTGAGGGTTACTGAATTCACAGTGTAGGTCACCTTTTCTCTGTCTGCCCAAACCTGAATTTCCCACTTTCAGAGAAGTCTATTTCCTGAGAGTATGTCTGATAAATCTTCTTCAACTTTTTAGCTCCAAGTTCTGCTTCCAAGAAACCAAAACACTCTGAGACCAAACTGAAGCTAATCTCAGACTTATACCATATATATTTTTTAGCTTTTGCCTTGCTTTTCTGCCTTCCTTCACTTCCCTTTTTCTGAAGGATACTCCCAATAGATAACACAAGCAAGGTTGCCTTGGCTGCCACTTCTAAGAACTGGCATAAAAAAGATGATATTTGAGTAATGATGTGAATAAAGTAAAAATTAAAAAATAATTTTGTGTGTATAAAGTATATCAGGCACAAAAACAATGACAATGGGTAGCAGAACTTGTGCTTCAAAGAACAGCAGAAAGATAGTGTGGCTACAGCAGAGTTAGTAACGTGGAAAATGGGAGGATTTTAAAAAATGGCCTTACAGGTATTTGGAAATGATATAGGGAAACACTGGAAGATGTAGAGGTAAGGAGCTGGTTTATGTTTTATATTTTAAAAGGATTATCCTGGGTGTTCTAGGCTACTAGATGATAGGAGGTCCAAAGGTAGAATACAAAACTCTATCTGTGTGTGTGTCTGCAAATTCCTCAGTGTATTAAAAAAACTATCCTTCTCATCTCGGATTATCCTCTGAATGCAAGGATGATCAGTCAACATCAGAAAATCTATGAATCTAATTTACAATATTTAGAAAAGTCTAAGAAGAAAAAATATTATGTTTATCTCCTTAGATCCAAAAAGCATGACAAAATTTATGAGATGTTTTTGATAATAATTTTAGCTAGCTAATATAAAATGAAATACCAAATTTAATTTGTGTTTCATTTTTTAAATATGTAACAAATACTATATTAAGTGCTTTAAATCAGGGTTTTTTAAGCTATCTGGTAATCAGATATCCCCCAATTCCAAGGGCCTAACAAAAGTCTGTTTGTTGCTCATATCACACAATAGTGCAAGTTAGGCAGTTCTCGTGAGTGATTATTCTAATGCCTAGATCCTATCAGAGATCCAGAATTCTCTCACCTTGTGATTGATTCCAGGACCCTGACTTGAAATACTTTCTTTTGTTTTTTGACATGGAGTTTCGCTCTTGTTGCCCAGGCTGGAGTGCAATGGCACGATCTCGGCTGACCATCCGCCTCCCAGGTTCAAGTGATTCTCTTGCCTCAGCCTCTCGAGTAGCTGGAATTACAGGCATGCACCACCACATCCAGTTAATTTTGTATTTCTAGTAGAGATGGGGTTTCTCCTCTAGTCTGGTCTCGAACTCCTGACCTCAGGTGATCTGCCCAACTCAGCCTCCCAAAGTTCTGGGATTACAGGCATGAGCCACCGCGCCCGGCCTGTAAAGAATTTCTCAGAGTCTTTCTCTCAGATTATTTGCATAAAGACATTCAGTAGAAAAGACAGAGTAGAAGACTGCAGGGAGCATTTTATGGTTACTCCAGGAAGAGATAAATATATTACATTGGCCACAACCTCTGGATACAAAGCCCTATTATAAGGTAGGTTAGGTGAATAATATAATCTGCAAAATAATTCTTGTGTGCCTAAGAAAAAGAAACAGATAATGAATATCTAACTAGTTTAGTCAGGAGTGACAAAACCATAGCCAGTTGGACAGACGTTAGGGTGGCCCTGGGGACTCCTGAACTTGTGACTGGTGTCTGAAGTGAGAGCACACTGGTGGAGGACTGTTGACCCTTCACCTGTGTAATCTGGCCTAACACCACATAAGTTGGCATTATAATTTTGACATATTTTATAATCTTGTCAGTCAGATATTCCATTGTGGATTTATTTTTGTATAAAATAATATATCTTCTTCAAATGCTTGCAGATGTGATTTTTGTTTTCTTTTTTAACCATTGGGCTGTCTATTCTCAACCTACTTTTACTAGGTTTTCTGTTCTGGTTTTTTTTTTTTGTTTTTCATCTTTTGTAAGACTTTTTATAAATTCTATATATTATTCGTCTGCCATCTCCCATTAGCTTTGTCTATGTTGGCCTTGGTTGAAAAGAAAGACTCAATTTTGATATATTAAAAAAAACTAAGAGAGGCCTCATTTGCAAAGTTCTTTTCCACCACAAAGTCATAAAAATATTCTCCTGCATGAGTTGTATTCAATTTATAGTTGTGTATTTTATATTTTGATGTTTAATCCACCTTTGTTTCTGCTGTTTTTCACTTTATTATTCTTCATGTAATGACTTATTTTATTGAAAACTACCCTCCAAAGAGTCCTCTTATCACACATGAATTTCTGATGGAAACTTTATTGTATATAAGTTTACAACATATATTGCTTTCTCTAAGTTTTTAATCTTTTTCTGTAAGTCTAGCTGTCTGTTCCTGTGCTAAGGATCTGTTGTTTTCACTCCTGTGGCTGAGATGGAGCAGGGACCCATTTTAGGGGTCTCCCAAGCACCCTTCTAGCATGACAATAAAAGAAAATCTTGAGTTCCTGCAAGAGAAATTTCAGGCATCTGGCTAGCCTTGAGAAGTAAATGAACAACTTGATAAGCAAGAAGGTAGTAACAGCTTAAAACAATAACCAAGAAAATTAGAGTCACAGGATGTTTGATTCCTTATATAAACTAAAAATAACATCTTAACATATGCCCCTGAATTGTTTGCAGAAATCTTCACCCAACCCCCACAACCAAATGGAAAGTGTCATATGCTGGCCCATAGACCTCAGATAAGGGACAACTAAGGGCTGATCTGTAGTTGCCATTCTTTGTTCTAAATTTCTTCCCAAAGGGCCTGGAGAAAGTCACATTAGCAGCCCAGACCTTCACATTCCTTTCTCTGACCCTGTTTTTAGACAAAGCTTACTTCCTTAACCAATCACAAGTCAGAGAGTCTTTGAATCCACCTACCACCTGTAAGCCCCCACTTCAAGATATTCTACCTTTTTAGTCCAAACCAATGCACAACCTCCATGTAATGATTTATTATTTGCCTGAGTACAATAGAAGCTTTGCATTTGGAACCCTTGGGAAAAACAGAAAAGGTGTCACAGACTATTTTGAGAGGAACTTCTGTTTTTCTCATGAAGCCCCAAGAATTGTAAGGGGACATATTCCTCTCAAATCTAAAGCTTTGCTCTCTTTTGTGTTACGTTGTGTTACCTGATCATTTGGCTTTTGAGGGTACCAGAAATTACTTTGCATTGTGCGAAACTTTAAAAATTGGAAACTGAAGAATCTTATCAATCTATAAGATCCACTTCTGTCTTATGTCTATTTCTATATGCTTACATGTGTCATGTGTGTGATATTTCACTACCAAAGTGTATAGAAGAGCTCTAATCAATTGGCTTAAAGAAGAGCAAGCATTTAGATTAAATAAGACTTGTTCAGAAAATCACAACTTCAACTTAAATGTTTTTTAGTTCGAATGATTTTGGTATTCTTTGGTAAATAAAGATAGTTTTAAATTATTGGTAAAATAAAACAGAAACATTTTCAGAATTTAGACATTTGGTCTGAATTGGGCACATCTAATACTGTCTGCTAGATGATTTAAAGTCATAACTGCTTTTATAACATTTCTGATTATTGTTCAACTTTTCTGTTTTAGAGCCATTAGATTCTAGGTAAAGTCAGGGGACATGTGGAGTTAGCCATGCCCCTGGTTATGCTGGGAAGAGTCAGACATTATCTGAAGCTCTGTTCTTTGCTCTGGCTCTGCACCAGTACATAATTAAAACTACCTATTTCCTAGGTTTTTCACTAAAATTAAAAGTTACTAAGAGTTAACATTGTAGTATATGTAATTATAACTACTTGAGAAACAGTTTTACATGCAGAGGTAAAATTTAATTTTCTCTTTTGGACAAGATTTTTATGTAATATTGACAGATAATGAAAAACATTGTGTTTGCCTTTTGAGTAAATTGCAAAAACACAGAGTGGGGATGGAGGGAGAGAGAACAGACTCAAATTCAGTTGACCTCAAGATGTCTTAACTGGGTCTTGCTTTTTGGAAAGTGGAGCCTTCACTCTATCAAAGAATGCCTTTTTGAAATTTTTCAGTTGTCACTTTGGCTAAGTGAATAACCTGTGATCCTAATTTGTAATATCAAGTGTTTTAAACCTTTGATATTTGACAAACTTTTCAAAATAAAATTCTAAATTCAGCCTTTTGATATTTAACTTTTCAGAGAGGGCTACGAGAGACGTATATTTGACTGATTTGTTACATGAAAATTATACAGAAAGCGCTGTCAGATATTAAATAGTGTTTGGCTTTCTTTGGATTGTATTTGTATTTAACCATAGCTGTTCTGAGACTTTTGTCATCCATAATTATTGTTTTATTTTGAGTCTTCTTAGAAAGTGATTTATCAAAAGCTACAGTTCAGAACTTGTTTTTGTGTGTTTATTTATTTATTTATTTATTTATTTTTGACATAGTCTTGCTCTGTCACCCAGGCTGGACTGAAGCCTCTGCCTTCCAGGTTCAAGTGATTCTTGTACCTCAGCCTCCTGAGTAGCTGGGATTATAGGTGTGCACCACCACACCTAGGTAATTTTTTGTTTTTTTGTATTTTTAGTAGAGACAGGTTTCACCATGTTAGCCAGGATGGTCTAAAACTTCTGGCCTTTAGTTATCTGCCTGCCTCAACCCCCAAAGTGCTGGGATTACCGGTGTGAGCCACCACACCTGGCCCAGAACTTACTTCTTCAGGACAGTTGGTGAGGAGGACTCTGACAGGTGCTTTTGAATTCAGACTTCTGATAACCTTAGAGATTGTGCCATTGGACAAAATCTTCCAGAGCTCTCATTAAAGAGATACTGTGTTCATGAGGATTGCTGGCCCAATATCAAGCAGAACTTTACTTAATTGAATGGACTAAGATAATAGAAGTTTGAAATGATTTTTATGACTTTTTGTCTTGAACACTGCTGATTCTTTTTGTTTTGCTTTTCAGAGTCAAGAAAACATATTTCTTTTGAGTTATTTACAGTTTTTAAAAATTGAGTAAATTATACTCCTGTGAGTAAAATTTGAAACATATTTCTTTCTTTGTACCTGATTTCTCTAGAATTTGGGAAGTATTTGTGAATACTCTTAATTTATAGCAATCTGGTTATTTGCATAAATTCAATAAAAACTGTTTTCTTTTATAATAGGACACAATTGGAGACACTGGTTATTTTACCAAGGCTTTGACTGGAATGGCATATTTTCTGATATGAGCAGACTGCTTTGAGAAATTTATATGTATAATGGAGTCAACAAAAAGCCCCCTGGAAAAACTCATACCTTATCAGTGCAGTTGCTGTATAGGATTCTTGACCTGTGATAAGTAAAGAATGTCAGGCACAGGAAACTTAAGTTATTCTGGGATCTTGGAAAGAGAAGAATTCACCCATTTCATACAAGTATCTGCAGGCACAGAAAAATCCTTGCCTGGGTACACAGATTTTTCTAAATGTCTAATCTGAGATTCCTTATAGAAAAGTTCCAGCTAAGCTAAATGTTAAAAAGAGCTAAGCTTTAAAAAGAGCTTATATGGCAAATAATTATTCTTGCTACACATATAGAAATAAGCAGTCCTAGGACAATAAGACTAAAGCTTATATTGGAATAAATTGTAGTACCATTTGTCTTTGGTAAAAATAAGGGACTGGAGAGAGAAAAAATATGCTTAAGAAGAAAACTAGAAGGGAGGGCGGAGCAAGATGGCTGAATAGGAACAGTCCCAGTCTCCAGCTCCCAGCGCAAGTGACACAGAAGACGGGTGATTTCTGCATTTTCAACTGAGGTGCAGACTGACACCCCACACCTCACACGGCGGGGTACACTCCTGAGACGAAGCTTCCAAAGCAAGAATCAAACAGGTACACTTGCTGTTCAGCAATATTCTATCTTCTGCAGCCTCTGCTGCTGACACCCAGGCAAACAGGGTCTGGAGTGGACCTCAAGCAATCTCCAACAGACCTACAGCTGTGGGTCCTGGCTGTTAGAAGGAAAACTAACAAACAGGAAGGACACCCACACCAAAGCCCCATCAGTATGTCACCATCATCAAAGACCAAAGGCAGATAAAACCACAAAGATGGGGAAAAAGCAGGGCAGAAAAGCTGGAAATTCAAAAAATAAGAGCGCATCTCCCCCTCTAAAGGAACGCAGTTCATCACCAGCAACAGATCAAAGCTGGACGGAGAATGACTTTGACAAGTTGAGAGAAGAAGGCTTCAGTCCAACAAACTTCTCAGAGCTAAAGGAGGAATTACGTACCCAGCGCAAAGAAACTAAAAATCTTGAAAAAAGAGTGGAAAAATTGATAACCAGAATAATCAATGCAGAGAAGGCCATAAACGAACTGACAGAGGTAAAAACCATGACACGAGAAATATGTGACAAATGTACAAGCTTCAGTAACTGACTCGACCAACTGGAAGGAAGAGTATCAGCAATTGAGGATCAAATGAATGAAATGAAGCAGGAAGAGAAGTCTAAAGAAAAAAGAGGAAAACAAAATGAACAAAGCCTGCAAGAAGTATGGGATTAGGTGAAAAGACCAAATCTACGTCTCATTGCGGTGCCTGAAAGTGAGGGGATAAATGGAACCAACTTGGAAAACACTCTTCAGGATATCATCCAAGAGAACTTCCGCAACCTAGTAAGGCAGGCCAACATTCAAATTCAGGAAATACAGAGAACACCACAAAGATACTCCTCGAGAAGAGCAACTCCAAGTCACATAATTGTCAGATTCACCAAAGGTGAAATGAAGGAAAAACTGCTAAGGGCAGCCAGAGAGAAAAGTCGGGTTACCCACAAAGGGAAGCCCATCAGACTAACAGCAGATCTCTTGGCAGAAACTCTACAAGCCAGAAGAGAGTGGGGGCCTATATTCAACATTCTTAAAGGAAAGAATTTTCAACCCAGAATTTCATATCCAGCCAAACTAAGTTTCATAAGTGAAGGAGAAATAAAATCCTTTACAGACAAGCAAATGCTGAGAGATTTTGTCACCACCAGGCCTGCCCTACAAGAGACCCTGGAGGAAGCACTAAACATGGAAAGGAACAACGGGTACCAGCCATTGCAAAAACATTCCAAAATGTAAAGACCATCAATGCTAGGAAGAAACTGCATCAACTAACGAGCAAAATAACCACCTAATATCATAATGACAGGATCAAGTTCACACATAACAATATTAACTTTAAATGTAAATGGACTAAATGGTCCAATAAAAAGACACAGACTGGCAAATTGGATACAGAATTAAGACCCATCAGTTTGCTATATTCAGGATCCCGATCTCACATGCAGAGGCACACATAGGCTCAAAATAAAGGGATGGAGGAAGATCCATGAAGCAAATGGAGAACAAAAAAAGCAGGGGTTGCAATCCTAGTCTCTGATAACACAGGCTTTAAACCATCAAAGATCAAAAGAGACAAAGAAGGCCATTACATAATGGTAAAGGGATCAATTCAACAGGAGGAGCTAACTATCCTAAATAGACATGCACCCAATACAGGAGCACCCAGATTCATAAAGCAAGTCCTTAGAGACTTACAAAGAGACTTAGACTCCCATACAATAATAATGGGAGACTTCAACACCCCACTGTCAACATTAGACAGATCAACAAGACAGAAAGTTAACAAGGATATCCAGGAATTGAACTCAACTCTGCACCAAGTGGACCTAATAGACATCTACAGAACTCTCCACCCCAAATCAACAGAATATACATTCTTCTCAGCACCACATCACACGTATTCCAAAATTGACCACATAATTGGAAGTAAAGCACTCCTTAGCAAATGTACAAGAACAGAAATTATAACAAACTGTCTCTCAGACCACAGTGCAATCAAACTAGAACTCAGGACTAAGAAACTCAATCAAAACCGCTCAACTACATGGAATGGAAACTGAACAACCTGCTCCTGCATGACTACTGGGTACACAACGAAATGAAGGCAGAAATAAAGATGTTCTTTCAAACCAGTGAGAAAAAAGATACAACATACCAGAATCTCTGGGACACATTTAAAGCAGTGTGTAGAGGGAAATTTATAGCACTAAATGCCCACAAGAGAAAGCAGGAAAGATCTAAAATTGACACTCTAACATCACAATTAAAAGAACTAGAGAGGCAAGAGCAAACACATTCAAAAAGCTAGCAGAAGGCAAGAAATAACTACGATCAGAGCAGAACTGAAGGAGATAGAGACACAAAAAGCCCTCCAAAAAATCAATGAATCCAGGAGTTGGTTTTTTGAAAAGATCAACAAAATTGATGGACCGCTAGCAAGACTAATAAAGAAGAAAAGAGAGAAGAATCAAATAGACGCAACAAAAAATGATAAAGGGGATATCACCACTGACCCCACAGAAATACAAACTACCATCAGAGAATATTATAAACACCTCTATGCCAATAAACTAGAAAATCTAGAAGAAATGGATAATTTCCTGGACACTTACACTCTCCCAAGGTTAAATCAGGAAAAAGTTGAATCCCTGAATAGACCAATAGCAGGCTCTGAAATTGAGGCAATAATTAATAGCCTACCAACCAAAAAAAAGTCCAGGACAAGATGGATTCACAGCTGAATTCTACCAGAGGTACAAGGAGGAGCTGGTACCATTCCTTCTGAAACTATTCCAATCAATAGAAAAAGAGGGAATCCTCGCTAACTCATTTTATGAGGCCAACATCATCCTGATACCAAAGCCTGGCAGAGACACAATTAAAAAAAGGGAATTTTAGACCAATATCCCTGATGAACATCGATGCAAAAATCCTCAATAAAATATTGGCAAACTGAATCCAGCAGCACATCAAAAAGTTTATCCACCATGATCAAGTGGGCTTCATCACTGGGATGCAAGGCTGGTTCAACATATGCAAATCAATAAATGTAATCCAGCATATAAACAGAACCAAACACAAAAACCACATGATTATCTCAATAGATGCAGAAAAGGCTTTAACAAAATTCAACAACCCTTCATGCTAAAAACTCTCAATAAGCTAGGTATTGATGGAACATATATCAAAATAATAAGAGCTATTTATGACAAACCCACAGCCAATATCATACTGAATGGGCAAAAACTGGAAGCATTCCCTTTGAAAACTGGCACACAACAGGGATGCCCTCTCTCTCCACTCCTGTTCAACATAGTGTTGGAAGTTCTGGCTAGGGCAATCAGGCAAGAGAAAGAAATAAAGGGTATTCAGTTAGGAAAAGAAGAAGTCAAATTGTCCCTATTTGCAGATGACATGATTGTATATTTAGAAAACCCCATCATCTCAGCCCAAAATCTCCTTAAGCTGATAAGCAACTTCACCAAAGTCTCAGGATACAAAATTAATGTGCAAAAATCACAAGCATTCTTATACACCAGTAACAGACAAACAGAGGGCCAAATCATGAATGAACTTCCATTCACAATTGCTTCAAAGAGAATAAAATATCTAGGAATCCAACTTACAAGGGATGTAAAGGACCTCTTCAAGGAGAACTACAAACCACTGCTCAGTGAAATAAAAGAAGACACAAATAAGTGGAAGAACATTCCATGCTCATGGATAGGAAGAAAATGGTCATACTGCCCAAGGTAATTTATAGATTCAATGCCATCCCCATCAAGCTACAAATGAGTTTCTTCACAGAATTGGAAAAAACTGCAAACTGCTTTAAAGTTCATATGGAACCAAAAAAGAGCCCGCATTGCCAAGACAATCCTAAGCCAAAAGAACAAAGCTGGAGGCATCACGCTACCTGACTTCAAACTATACTACAAGGCTACAGTAACCAAAACAGCATGGAACTGGTACCAAAACAGATATATAGACCAATGGAACAGAACAGAGTCCTCAGAAATAATACCACACATCTACAGCCATCTGATCTTTGACAAACCTGAGAAAAACAATAAACGGGGTAAGGATTCCCTATTTAATAAATGGTGCTGGGAAAATTGGCTAGCCATAAGTAGAAAGCTGAAACTGGATCCTTTCCTTACTCCTTATACGAAAACTAATTCAAGATGGATTAGAGACTTAAATGTGAGACCTAATACCATAAAAACCCTAGAAGAAAACCTAGGTAATACCATTCAGGACATAGGCATGTGCAAGAACTTCATGTCTAAAACACCAAAAGCAACAGCAACAAAAGCCAAAATTGACAAATGGAATCTAATTAAACTAAAGAGCTTCTGCACAGGAAAAGAAACTACCATCAGAGTGAACAGGCAACCTACAGAATGGAAGAAAATTTTTGCAATCTACTCATCTGACAAAGGGCTAATATCCAGAACCTACAAAGAACTCAAACAAATTTACAACAATAAAACAAACAACCCCATCAAAAAGTGGGCAAAGGATATGAACAGACACTTCTCAAAGAAGACATGCATACAGCCAACAGACACATGAAAAAATGCTCATCATCACTGGCCATCAGAGAAATGCAAATCAAAACCACAATGAGATACCATCTCACACCAGTTAGAATGGCAATCATTAAAAAGTCAGGAAACAACAGGTGCTGGAGAAGATGTGGAGAAATAGGAACACTTTTACACTGTTGGTGGGATTGTAAACTAGTTCAACCATTATGGAAAACAGTATGGCGATTCCTCAAGGATCTAGAACTAGAAGTACCATATGACCCAGCAATCCCATTACTGGGTATATACCCAAAGGATTATAACTCATGCTGCTATAAGGACACATGCACATGTATGTTTATTGCGGCACTATTCGCAATAGCAAAGACTTGGAATCAACCCAAATGTCCATCAGTGACAGACTGGATTAAGAAAATGTGGCACATATACACCATGGAATACTATGCAGCCATAAAAAAGGATGAGTTTGTGTCCTTTGTAGGGGCATGGATGCAGCTGGAAACCATCATTCTTAGCAAACTATCACAAGAACAGAAAACCAAACACCGCATGTTCTCACTCATAGGTGGGAACTGAACAATGAGATCACTTGGACTCGGGAAGGGGAACATCACACACTGGGACCTATTATGGGGGGTGGGAGGGGGGAGGGATTACAACTGGAGTTATACCTGATGTAAATGACGAGTTGATGGGTGCTGACGAGTTGATGGGTGCAGCACACCAACATGGCACAAGTATACATATGTAACAAACCTGCATGTTGGGCACATGTACCCTAGAACTTAAAGTATAATAATAAAAAAATTTAAAAAAAAGAAGAAAACTAGAGTACACTTGTAATTAGATTCTAGCATTGCCCATTGTCATGCCCATTGTTCTTAAATTTTTATTATTTTCTACAATTTGAACTGAATCTTAAATTCTTTTCTGGCTGTAAATTTCCAAACTAATATTTTCATATTTTTCTCCCATTTTTCTGACTTGGACTCAATGAAATTGCTACTACTTTTTTTCTGACTTTCTGAAAGTTGAAACTTTTTCTTTGTGATATAAAGAAGGAAAAAAATTTTAAAAGCCTGTCAGATTATTATTGCCTTTTTCCTCTTTGACTAAAGATGCTTTGAGTCTAACGTCTGAATACTTCAAATGGCTGCCATCCAGACTTTAAGGGAACTGATTTAGAGATTGTTCCTAATCTTAATCTTTGTTTTTCTTCTGTGTCCATATAAATGCCTCTTATTAAAAACATGTTTGTCTTCATTGTATATAGAGGCCTAGGCCATCTGCAATGCCACTTCTTGGAATGTGACACAGCTGTTTAAGTGAACCACTCTATTCTCAGTACTAAGAAGCTGACTAAAGAAGAGGTATGGGATAACATTTTACGTTTGCCTTTTTCTGTTTACCTCAATTTGTCTTTCCAACAACCTCTAATCTAAATCTCTCTCTACCATGCCAACAAGATCTACAGCTTGGATATCACATACATGGATTCCGGAGAGCCTGTAAAAAGGATTAATGGCTCAGTTCCATTTTGTCTATGCTATCCATGAAGGAGTCCATCAGTGGACTTATCCCGGGAGGGTATTACCTGTGCACCCAAGGGATATACCTTTTTGTGGCATAGGGTCAAATCCTCCTTAACAAGAATGGGCTCATTCTTGTCTCAACAGTCTTTTATGGAGTTATGGAGTTACAGAGTCATGGAGTATATGCCATCAGAGACATTATTTTATAGTTATGGAGTATATGCCATCAGAGACATTATTATATAGTTATGGAGTATATGCCCTCAGAGACATTATTATATAGTTATGGAGTATATGCCATCAGAGACATTATTAGAAACCTGTCTTCTACCTTAGGGATAATTGTTTTAGGGCTCAGCAAATTTCCCTTAACTTATTAGTCCAGGTAGTCCTAGACAATTGGGACATGCTAGATTTCCTCTTGGCTAAACAGGAGGGAGTCTGTGCAGTGTTAACACCACTTGCTTCACCTGTTTACCTCAAGAAAAGTTAAAACCTGAGTAGAGAAAATATCCCAACAAGTTACAGGGTTATCTTCACTGATAGCCCCATGTCTGATTTTTTGGGGGGTTACTAACCTGGATTCCTCAAGCTATAGATCATTTTTACAGGGATTTCTGAAACTCAGATTTTCATTCCTTTCATTAGGGCTTATTATTTACCTTAGAGTCTGCTATTCTCTTAGGTGTTATGCTAAAACTGTGGATGAAAGTAGTAATGTCTTGTTATGCAAATCTTGGGAACTCAACCAGATACCTGTGAGTACATGCAGACAACTGATGTTTCATTCCTCAAATGGGTACAGTAGAAACCTCAACTGTGCTGTAGCAAGAAGATGCCAGAGAGATCATCAACCCTGTTTCATCTCATTAGCACACACTTCAGGAATGAGATGTGCTCAAGCCCAAAGAGAGGGCACGGAGCTGAAACCACCTTAGCAGAATGGTAATTCATGAGAGAAATCTAACATGACTGACACCATTTTGCTTCTAACTCCACAGGCTAACTTGATTTTTGCTTATTCTAGCTGGAGGTCAAGTTAACTATTAGAACAACTCATAGTTAAACTTTGAGAAAAGAAAAACTAACCTCCCTCTTTTTTTGAAAAAAAAAAAATAAGGCTCATTCATAAGAAAATGATAGAATTATGTTAGGGGCTTGAGCTTTGCTAAAGAATAGGCATAGTTAAGTAATACCCCACTCTTGTTTAGTTTGCTTTTCTATAAGTTGCTTACTGCCCCAGAGTCATGTAAATAAAGATTGCAAGATTTATAACTTCCCCAACTATTCCTAAAGATACCATCACTATTGTGAAACCTGAAGAACTGTTCTTTGAGATATTTTTCACACTTAACATTTTTTTAAACCATGAGATGCTACCTGGTCCTGAGACCCCGTGCCCATGAACTGACTCAGCTACATGATTTCATTTCCAGCCAATCAATTGCTTCAGTTCCCCAGCCCCCTGACCACCAAAGTACCCTTAAAGAACCTGAAATTCCCTGGGAGGCAGTATTGACAAATACCTCCTGTCTTTCCACTGGGTTGGCCCTGCAATTATAAAACTTTCTTTGCTGCAATGCCTGCTGTTCTCTGTGCATTAGCCTTTCTAGGCAGTGGAAAAGACTAAACCATCAGGCTGTAACAATAATACCAATTGCACTTTTTAAAATTGCTCATTTCTTTATTGCTTGAGGACAAACATCTAGTTTGTGTTGATTGTTGTGGTTTCATGAGTGTTTCACACAAAGTGGAGGATCTAGTTGGTGCTCCATACACATTTATAAAGTAAGCAAGTAGATGAATGTCTCCTGGTTACAATTTCAGAAGTGCTATTTCATTTCTTTATAATTTATTTTCAGAAAATTCAACATAAGATCCTTGGCTGACATTACAGAGAAATGCTGACATTCCTCATTTTCAATAAACTAATAATGTCTATGAAACTACAAGTAAATATTTTTACCACTATCCCCATATGTAAAAATTCTAAATTTAACCAATGCATTTTAATGTTGTTATTCAGTTGAATGCCCACTCAGAGTCAAGCATGGCTTTAGTTTCTGAAGATTGAAAGATGAGATAATTACATTCTCTTTCCTTAAGGAGCTCACAGTCTACCTACAGTGATGTGCACATGAATTAATTCCAAGAATTCAGGAACGCAGAAAGTGGTGCAGGAACACAGAGAAGGAAATAACATTTGCTATAATGTTGAAGAAGCTAAGGGCAACTCACAGGAAAGATGAGGCTTGAGAGCTAGATCTTAAAGAAAAGGAGGAGTTTACATCTGGACAATTAGGAAAAGATATCTAGTTAGTATAAAGAATATATTTAGAAGAAAAAACAGACAAAATCAGGAGTGGCTAAAAAATAGAGTTTTTTTTTTTTTTTTTTTTTTTTTTTTTTTTTTGGTTGGGGAGTTGGATTTGTGTGTGTGTGTGTGTGTGTGTAACAGAATAAGAATGAGTCTGCAAAGACAGTTTGGGCGCTGATTATGGACAGTGGAATTTCCATTTTATTCAGTGGGCAATAGGAAGTGATTAGTAGTCTTAAACTTACATCATTTATTTTCATTCTAGAGTTGTAGTTTCTTGACTCATGAACTTTTTGGTGTATGGAAAAGCATCATTCAAACTTGATTGAAAAAGTGACTGAGAAGTAGTCATACATCAACATTTTTCGACGAAATGTTAACGCTTGGATTTGGCTTACAGATATAATTTATTCTAAAGCACTATTTTGAAGTTATATTCTTGGGTGGGGTTAAACACACCAGAGCCACGGTATTTGCTGAATCAGGAATATAACTAAACTATCAATACCTCAACTTGACAAAATCCATATCTACCAACTCCTATTCTGCTGCAGACATTAAAATTCTCTGTTGAAAATGGAAATTTGTTGCACACATATACAGTAGAGTAAATTAAATAAGAAAGAGTAATGTAAGGCTGCAGACTCAGATAAATGGTGCATAAATCCAGGTATTAAATTAAATGTTTCACTGGGCAATGATGAAGTGTTATACATTTGCTCTCTCTTGATGTATAAAAAATTGATTAGCTAAATTTAAAATCCACAACATAACTGAATGTTACTCATTTTGCATAATCCCTGAAACGGTGCTTAAGATACATGACAAAAGTCAGCCATGATCCTAACTCAAAAAGTAATTTCTCATCTGTGTATTTTACACATGAGCTGTGAGGATGTAAGATGTATGGAAAGGCAGCAAGAACATTTCCAATGCCATAACTGTTTCAATAATGATGTGCTTATTTTCATTATTATGCCAGCTCTGTCGACATGCATGTTATAGGCAATATGGGTCTGGGCAGTCAGTATTTTTTGGTATCTTTTTATTTTACAAGAAATATGTGGTAATGATGGGGGTATCCACTATCTCTTACTGTAAATCTCTAGGAGCTCCCCTTAAGTAAGATGCTGACACTAGAGTTAGTACCACAGAACAAAGAACTTGGAGACTTTGGTGGGGTGAAGACATAGGCAACCATGGGTCTTCTTGCTCTCCTAGCAACAGGGATCTAAAGTTTGGGTATAGATAGGACATTTACTTCCTTTCAGTAAGGGAATTTGAACTCATTTATTTAACTGTTTTTTTTTTTCAAGTTTCTTGTGAAATGAGTAAAAAATATATTAAATAAACATGGGGACAGATGTACTTCTAATAATAAAGGGTTTCAGGCATCAAAAAATATAATCCAAACTCCAGAATTAAGTGTTAAGTGTCATCCCACTACACTACATAACAGAACAAGATCACGCAGATAGGAAACTAACAAGTCTCCATGGGTCTGTATTCACAGGAACATACGTAAAGCAGGACATCAGAAGTAGCAGGGATTGAGAATCATGGGAAACAGGAGTGATGACCTGAGAGTAACTTGAGTACCTCGAACAGTTCCTGGCTGTGCCATATCAACAGAAAACCCATTTACCTTGACACATGTACCAATCATTCTTTTTTGTAACACAGGTAACTAGGTAATAAACCTTGAAGACT
Source organism: Papio anubis (assembly GCF_008728515.1). Taxonomy (NCBI): domain Eukaryota; kingdom Metazoa; phylum Chordata; class Mammalia; order Primates; family Cercopithecidae; genus Papio; species Papio anubis. Next base: position 77,794,469 of record NC_044986.1, on the reverse strand, counting down.
GCTGTAATCCACGCTGAAGGAAGGCTTCAAGAATCAGGAGCAGGTCCTCAACTAACTCAGGCATGGTTAGCAAAGCAGTTACTTCCCAGTTGTATGTACCACCTTCTGTGTTCTTCACAGCCACCTAGAATAACCACAGACTAGCCAAATAAAACTACGATAAATATCAGATTTTCCTGTGTCCATTTACAATGGGGCAAGCTGAGTAAAAGCATCAAATATATAAGGCAATTTAGGAGAAAAGGGGAGAATCTTATGAGGATTTAAAGGAAATATCCCATTGTAAAATGGTTTTAGTCTGAAGAACAGAATAAAACATAAACAACTCTAATTGTATATTTATTAAGATTGACACATACTTGGCATTTTTAAGCACACTATGACAAAATCAGCAAAGAAACCTTACAGACCAAAAATATGATTTCAAATTCTAAAACTTTAAGGATTAGAAATAAGGAGAAACTAAAAATATGCTATGGAAATCCTGTGGACCCTGTGACATCTTCACTTCCTTCAGATGTGAGCTCCAAGATCATCTCAACTGTGTGGCCTTCCCAAACTCCTTCATAAACCTGGACTCAGTCTGAAGTTGCTTTTTTGTTTTTCACATCACTTTCTAACATGCAATATATGTATTTGTTTACTTGCATATTGTCTGTCTTCCCCAAAAGAAAGCAGAGCCTTTTGTGGCCTGTTTACCATTCTTTTTACTCCACCATCAGAACCCTCCATCATGCACTACTGCTGCTCAAAAATTATCTGTAGAATAAAGAAATGAGGGCTAGTGAGAGAGAGCCTCTGACCACAGAGGCATTCCTAACTAAAACCATTAGATCTGCAAAGGGGCTAATCTCTCTTTCCAGAAATAAAATAACTTTGCTTGTTTTAAGAAGTCTATTTCAAGAAAGACTGGATTGCAAACAGTCATCTCTCTTACCTCAGTTCTTTAGGAGTTATATTTTCCTATTAAATTATCTTGAGTCTCTCATGGGCAATCACATAAACCACACTGAGTTTTTAGTGCATAAAGCCCTAAACTTCATGTTCTTCCAATGCCTCTAGGTTTGCTTTCAGAATCTTTACCATAGTAATCTTTACCTTGAATGTACAGCATAATCAGATATGAATATCTGACAAAATTACAAAAATCTAGAACCACCTTATACCAACTGAAACCAAATCTCTAGGGTAGGAACTGACTATTTGTAAGCCTTTAAGAGTTTTAAAATTTTTTATCTTAGTTGACACATAACAATTGTACATATTTATGGCATACAATGTAATCTTTTGATGTTTGTATACATTGTATAATGAACAAACCCGGTAATTAGCATAGCCATAACCTAAAACATTTATCATTTATTTGTAGTGAAAACATTCAAAATCCTCTTTTCTAGCTATTTTGAAATATTCATTGCATTATTTTTAACAATAGTCAGCCTAGGATGCAATAGGACACCAGGCTTTATTCCTCCTAAGTATAATTTTGTATCAGTTGACTAATCTCTCCCCTTTGTCCCCTACACCCTCCTCCCCAGTCCCTGGTAACTACTGTTCTATTCTCTACTTCTATAATATCAGCTTTTTATATTCCACATACAAGTAAGATCATGCAGTATTTGTCTTTCTAGGTCTGGCTTATTTCAACTAACATTATGCCTTCCAGGCTCCTCCACTGTAACTTTTCAAAGCTCCACTGGAGCTCCTAATATGAAGTTAGTGTTGGAATCCATTGCCTACCATTTTCTCTCTCCCTCAAAACAGCTAATATTTTTCTGTACTACTCACAAAAGATGGGTTGATCTCCATTCCCTTATACAGATTTTCCATTATCAGTTTTCTAACAAGGTTGCTAGGTGGCAATAGAGACATGATTGGGTATACCCCAGAAATGTTATTACGTTCATGAAACATCTGGCTTATACAGAAATGCTATTTAAACAATCTCTGACCTTTCTAACAAGCTTAGAGTGATTCCATATGCTCTAATCTCTCTCCAAAACAGTAGCAATTAAGGTTCTCTTTCACACCAGGTAAAGCGCTCAGTGGAAAGCTTACAACCTGGCTTAGAATTTTAATGAAACTGACATCTCAGGCCAAGGCTAGATGACTAGCGGGCAATGACAGAGAAGATCACATTTCCATGGATACTGAAAGATATATTTGGAATAGTATGGGCACTATGCCAACGCTGGGAAAGGCAATGGCCCTACTCATCTGGAAGTCATATAGGGGATGAAATCCCTCAGGTGAGGATTCACTCTGTGTGAGGTGGTGAGTTCTGCTCCTGCATGGGGCCTCTCTTGCCGCCAATGTATTCCACTCCACTGAAACCTAGTGAGGCTATCATAGGTAACCACAGATGTAAAACTTCTCAGTTCTTCCTTCTTATTTTCTCTTTAGGACCCTAGCATGCTCTCCTCAACATGGAAAATATAAAATGATCCCTTCATTTCTTTTCTTCAATAACAGAATCTCATGGTGGATATGTCCTAGATCATCTGAGACACTTGAACTACCCATTTCCCATTTCTACCCCGGTGGAAGGGAAGGGGTAGGGAGCAAATTTGAGTGTCCTCATTTTACTCCTTGAAAGCCCCTACACTCGTCATGTTAAATTCTCAGAGAGTCAAGCTTTGGGCAGTATATCCTGCTAAGTGTCTAATAATTTATTTTGTAATTCCATCCTATGTTGGCTTACATATTTTGTTTCTTAAGGAGGAATGCCCTTATCAGGAAACTCAATAATGCTCTTTAAATCCCTGCCTCCTAAAAATGCAGATTCTTGGGCCCAAAATTCAGACAAATTGGAATATCTGGGGATAGAGGCTAAGATTCTCCATCTGTATGAATTCTAATGCACATAAATCTGAACTTCACTGAACTAAGGAAACAGACAAGTGAGACAGCAGAGTATAAGTACACATACAGGTAAATGTGCATAAAAATAATGTGCTTTTTCAATCTACAAATTCAATGCAATTCCCATCAAAATACCACCATCATTCTGCACAGAACTATAAAAAAAATCCTAAAATTCATATGGAATCAAAAAAGAGCCCACATAGCCATAACAAGACTAAGCAAAAGGAACAAATCTGGAGGCATCACATTACCTGACTTCAAACTATTGTATAAGACCATAGTCACCAAAACAGCATGGTACTCGAATAAAAATAGGCACATAGACCAATAGAACAGCATAAATAGCCCAGAAATAAAGCCAAATACATACTGTCAAATGATCTGCAAAGCAAACAAAAACATAAAGTGGGGAAAGGATACCCTATTCAACAAATGGTGCTGGGATAATTGGCTAGCCACATTTAGAAGAATGAAACTGGATCTTCATATTTCACCTTATACAAAACTCAACTCAATATGGAGAAAAGACTTAAATTTAAGACCTGAAACCATAAAAATTCTAGAAGATAGCATTGGAAAAACCCTTCTAGACATTGACTTGGGCAAAGACTTAATGACCAAAAACTCAAAAGCAAATGGAACTGAAACAAAGATAAATAGATGGGACTTAATTAAACTGAAAAACTTCTGCGCAAAAGAAATTTTGTGGGGGAAAATCTTCACAATCTACACATCCAGAAAAGAACTAATATCCATAATGTACAAAGATTTCAAACAATCAGCAAGAAAAAAAAAAATCCCATCAAAAAGTGAACTAAGGGCCAGGGGTGGTGATTCATACTTGTAATCCTAGCACTGTAGGAGGCCAAGGAGGGTGGATCTTTTGAGGCCAGGAGTTCAAGACGAGCCTGGCCAAAATGACAAAACCCCGTCTCTACAAAAACACAAAAGTTAACTGGGCATGATAGTGGGTGCCTGTAATCCCAGCTACTCAAGAGGCTGAGGCAGGAGAATCACTTGACCCCAGGAGGGGGAGGTTTCAGTGAGTTGAGATCGCACCACTGCACTCCAGTCTAGGTAAGAGAGCAAAACTCCATCTCAAAAAAAAAAAAAAAAAAAAAAAAAAGTGGGCTAATGACATCAAAAGACAATTCTCAAAATAATATATACAAATGGCCAACAAGCATATGGAAAAATACTCTACATCACTAATGATCAGGGAAATGCAAATCAAAACTACAATGCAATACCACTTTACTCCTGCAAGAATGGCCGTAATCAAAAAAATAATAGATGTTGGTATGGATGTGGTGAAAGGGAACACTTTCACACTGCTGGAAGGAATGTAAACTAGTAAAACCACTATGGAAAACAGTGCGGCGATTCCTTAAAGAACTAAGGAATCTCCATTTGATCCAGCAATCCCACTACTAGGCGTCTACCCAGAGGAAAATAAGTCGTTATACAAAAAAATACTTGCACACCCATGTTTATAGCAGCACAATTCACAATTGCAAAACTATGGAACCAGCCCAAATGCCTATCAATTGATGAGTGCATAAAGATAATGTGGTGTGCATATATATATATATATATATACACACACACACACACCATGCAATACTACTTAGTCATAAAAGGAACAAAATAATAGCATTCACAGCAACCGGGATGGGATTGGAGGCTATTTTTCTAAGTGAAGTAACTCAGGAATGAAAACCAAACATTGTATATTCTCACTTATAATTGGGAGTTAAGCTGTGAGGATGCAAAGGCATAAGAATGATACTGTGTCCAGAGTTGGTTCCTTCTGGTGGGTTCTTGGTCTCACTGACTTCAAGAATGAAGCTGTGGACCTTTGTGGTGAGTGTTGCAGCTCTTAAAGGTGGCACAGACCCAAAGAGTGGGCAGCAGCAAGATTTATTGTGAAGAATGAAAGAACAAAGCTTCCACAGCATGGAAGGGGACCCAAGCGGGTTGCCACTGCTGGCTAGGGTGGCCAGCTTTTATTCCCTTATTTGTCCTCGCCCGTATCCTGCTGATTGGTCCATTTTACAGAGTACTGATTGGTCCATTTTACAGAGTGCTGATTGGTGCATTTACAATCCTTTAGCTAGACACAGAGCACTGATTGGTGTGTTTTTACAGAGCGCTGATTGGTGCATTTACAATCTTTTAGCTAGACAGAAAAGTTCTCCAAGTCCCCACTTGAACCAGGAAGTCCAGCTGGCTTTGCCTCTCAATACAATGTACTTTGGGGACTTGGGGGAAAGGGTGGGAAGGGGGTGAGGGATAAAAAACTACACAATGGGTACAGTGTACACTGCTTGGGTGATGGGTGCACCCAAATCTCAGAAATCACCACTAAAGAACTTATTCATGTAATCAAACACCACCTGTTCCACAAAACTCTATTTAAATAAAAAATAATAATAATGTGCTTTTCATAATTGTTGGCAGGACTGACTATTTGACTTGTGGGCCCAGTGAAAAAATTAAAATGTGGAGCCACTTGCTCAAAAACTAAGAATTTCAACACAGTGGTGCTAGAGCATTCAAACAAGTGTGCAGCCCTTCTAGGAATGGGGCTTAGTGTGACTGCACAGATCACACACACACACATGAGTTGGCTCTAATTGTTCTACACTTGCCATTTAGGTCAATTTTGTTAACTGTCTTGTTCAAATCCTTAACATCCTTACCACATGTTTTGCTGCTTGTTTTATCAGTTGTTAAGAGATGTATGCGCTTCTTCCATCAAAATTAGATTGTCTATTTCACCATTTAATTCATTAGTTATCCTATTAGAGTTTATTAGGTGCAAACAAATTTAAAATTGTTATAAATTTCTTGTGTACTGACCATTTTATCATTATGAAATGTTCCTCTTTACCTCTTGTAATATGTTTTGCATTTCATGCAGACATACCTCTGAGATTATTGTCAGTTCAGTTCTAGACCACTGCAATAAAGTGATTATTGCACTAAAGGAAGTCACACATTTTCTTTTCCCAGTGCATATAAAAGTAATAATTAAAGAATACTGGGCGCGGTGGCTCAAGCCTGTAATCCCAGCACTTTGGGAGGCCGAGGTGGGTGGATCACGAGGTCAGGAGATCGAGACCATCCTGGCTAACATGGTGAAACCCCGTCTCTACTAAAAATACAAAAAACTAGCCGGGCGTGGTGGCGGGCGCCTGTAGTCCCAGCTACTCGGAGGCTGAGGCGGGAGAATGGCGTGAACCCGGGAGGTGGAGCTTGCAGTGAGCCGAGATCGCGCCACTGCACTCCAGCCTGGGCGACAGAGCAAGACTCCGTCTCAAAAAAAAAAAAAAAAAAAAGAATACTATAGTATATTCAGTGTGTAATAGCACTATGTCTGAAACAACAATCCACATACCTTAATTTTAAAAATATTTCATTGCTAAAAAATGCTAATAATCACCTGAGCCTTAGGAGAGTAATAATATGTTTTGCTAGTGGAGAGTCTTTAGGATGTTGATGACTGCTGACTGATTAGGGTGGTGGTTGCTGAAGGTGGTGGTGGCTGCAGCAATTTCTTAAAATAGAACAAAAATGAAGACTGCCACATCAGTTGACTTTTCTTTTCACAGAAGATTTTTCTGTTGCACATGATGCTCTGTGATAGCATTTTACCCACAGTAAATTTTGTTGCAAAATTGGATTCAATCCCCTCAAATTCTACTGCTCCTTTATCTATGTATTACTGTAATTTTTTTTTATCATTTCAGCAATGTTCACAGCATCTTTGTTAGAAGTAGGTTCCTTCTCAAGAAACCACTTTCTTTGCTCATTCATAAAAAGTAACTCCTCATCCATTTGAGTTTTATTATGATATTGTAGCAATTCATTCACATGTTCAGGCTCCACTTGTAGTTCTCTTGTTATTTCCACCACATCTGCAGTTAATTCTTCCATTGAAGCCTTGAACCTCTCAAAGTCATCCATGAAAGTTGGAATCAACTTCTTCCAAATGTGTGTTAATGTTGATATTTTGACCTCTTTCCCTGAACCATACATGTTCTTAACAGCATCTGGAATGGTAAGTCATTTCCAGAAGATTTTTAATTTGCTTTACCCAGATCCACAAGAGGAATTACTACATATGGTAGCTATAGCCTTATGAAATGTATTTCTTAAATACTAAGTCTTGACAGTTCAAATTGCCCCTTGATTCACAGGCCATAGAATGGATGCTAGCAGGCATGAAAACAATAACTTTCCTGTACGTCTCCATCAGAGCTCTTGGAAGACCAAGTGCATTATCAATGAGCAGTAATACCTCAAATGAAATCTTTTTTTTCTGAGCTGTAGATCTCTCAACAGTGGGTTTAAAATATTCAGTAAGCCATGCTATAAACAGACACATCGGCATTCAGACTTTGTTATTCTATTTATAGAGCACAGGCAAAGTAGATTTTGCATAAATCTTAAGAGCTCCAAGATTTTATGGCAAATGAGCATTCGTTTAGATGTAAAGTCACCTACTGCATTAGCCCCTAACAACAGAGTCAGGTTAAGCTTTGATGTTTTGAAGCCAGGCATTGGCTTTTCCTCTCCAGCTACGCAAGTCCAAGATGAGCTCCCCTTCCAATAGAAGGCTGTTTCATCTACATTGAAAATTTGTTGTTTAGATTTCATCAATTATCTTAGCAAGATCTTCTGGATAGCTTGCTACAAATTCTACAAAAGCACTGATTGCTTTACCTTACACTTTTATGTTATGATGACGGCTTCTTTACTTAAACCTCCTGAACCAACCTCTGCCTCTCTGCCTGCTGGCTTCAAACTTTTATTCTGCTGCTTTCTCGGCTGTCTCAACCTTCATAGAACTGAAGAAATTTGAAGTCTTGCTCTGGATTAGGTTTTGGCTTAAGAAAATATTGTGCCTAGTTTGATGTTCTTTCTATCCAGACCACTGAAACTTTCTCCATATTAGCAATAAGGCTGTTTTGTTTTCTTTTCACTGGAGTAGCACTTTTAATTTCCTTTAAAAACTTTTCCTTTGTATTCATGCTTTGGTAATTATTTGGCAAAAGAGACCTGGCTTTGGGCCTATCTTGCCTTTCAACATGCCTTCCTCACAAGCTTTATCATTTCTAGCTTTTGATTTAAAGTGAGAGACATGCAACTCTTCCTTTTACTTAGACAGGCAGAGCCCATTGGAGGGCTGTTAATTCGCCTAATTTTAACACTGTAGTGTGTCAGGGAATAGGGAAGTCTAAGCAGGGAGGGTGAGAGACAGAGATGTGGAATGGTCGGTGGGTGGAGCAGTCAGAACACACACAACATTATAGATTAAGTTTACCATCTTATGTGGTCATGGTTCATGGTACCCCAGAACAATTCCAATAGGCAACATCAAAGATCGCTGATCATAGATCACCATAACAGATGTAAAAGAATGAAAAGACTTGAAATATTGTGAGAATCACCAAAATGTGACACAGAGACATGAAGTTAGTATATGTTGTTGGAAAAATAACACCAATAGATTTGCTGGGCTCTGAGTTACTATAAATCTTCAATTTGTAAATAATAATAATAATAATATAATAAAAATTTTAAAATGCAGTATCTGTGAAGTACAGTAAAGTGAAGTATCTGTAAAGCACAATAAAATGAGGTATGCCTATACTGGTGATATGGTTTGGATTTGTGTTCCCACTAAATCTCATATCGAATTGTAATCCCCAATGCTGGAGGTGGGGCTTGGTGGTAGGTGATTGGATCACAGGGGCAGTTTCTCATGAATTGTTTGGCACCATCCCCTTGGTGCTATTCTTGTGATAGTGAATGAGTTCTGGTGCGATCTGGTCATTTAAAAGTGTGTAGCACCTCCCTCTTCCCTCTTTCTTCCTCCTGCTCTGGCCATGTGTAGTGTGTGCTCTTGCTTTGCCTTCCACCATTATTGGAAGCTTCCTGAGCCCTCCTAGAAGCAGAAGCTTCTGTTTTCTGTAGAGCCTGCAGATCTATGAGCCAATTAAGCATGTTTTCTTTATAAATTTTCACCCAGTCTCAGGCATTTCTCTATAACAATAGGAATGGCAAAATACAACTGATTTTACTTTGGGCTGCATTTTCATGAAAAATGTTTTCTATGCCTTATTTTCAACCAGTCTATTACCTTATATTTAAAGTGTGTCTACTTGGGAACATATAAATTTATTTTACACAAACACACAGACACCCACCCCACCTCCCCTATATATATATATATATGTATATATATCTCCAGTCCGACTATACTTGTTCTTAATTGTAGTATTTAGTTTATCCACATCAGATGCAATTATTGATGAATTTGGTTAAAAAAATCTAATAGTTTATCATGAATTCCATATTTTGTTACATGTTCTATGCTTCTTTTCTTGCCTTTCATTAGGTAAATTAAGTACAGTCATTTCCATTTATCCCTTCTATTGGCCTGTTGATGTACTAATTTGTTTTGCTCAGTGTCCCCCATCCCATATATTAACCATATATTAACGCATATATATCAACCCTATACTTAGTCTTCCCTGGAAAGTTGTATATGCTCACCTTTCCCTATCTGATTGTTACATCTGGAGGAATAATTTGCCAGCCTGATTTATCTGTCATGGTTCTTTCTGAATATACAGTATATTTAGAAAGTATAGAACTTGAGTAAACACAAGTTCTCGTCTTGTTCTCCAGACTTTTATTTGTCTAGGGGCGTCTTCTTTCCTGATGGGGAAGCCCTGCCCAGTCACTGGTGGAATTCTTTGGAGAGCAAATTGAATAATAGATTTCTGTGTTAAGATATTATTAACAAGAATATTTAACCTTGTCTTCCAGCTTACCTTTTGTCAGTAACAAAGTTCATAGTTTTGACTCATTTAAAAAATGTTTCAAATTATGTGCAATCCAGATTGGGAAGACTAATGATACCGAGAAACAGACACTTCCATAAAGACTGAATTTACTGTAATCTTCATATGAGCCATTGAATCCAGATTTCAGAAGAAAAGCAAAGAAGGTAGAAAGAATTCCACTGCAATTTGGATGTCTGATAACAGTGACTCTTTGACTCTTCCTCAGGAAGAGCAGCTGTGAATTTAAGTTTTATTGAGGTGGTGTCAATGCTCCATGGTGCTATTGCATCTTGTTAGATTTAGACATCACTTCTATGGAAAGAATAGCGGTTATCCTGTCAAACCCAGGTGAATCATATACTGGAAACCTCTTATTTTTTCACACTGCTTGTTTCTCCTATATAGATGGCTCATCTCGGTCATGTTGCTCCTGCATAATACTTCAAGGAGACCACAGCCTTTACCTCCCCACAAAATTTTGAATGATGAAAGGACAGAGCAACTGTTAGTTTTTGAGAGCTGAGTTAAGCCAGTAAAAATTCTAGAAGGAAAATGACCTAGTTCTAAATGTTGGTGATCATTGTTCTAATATTCTTTCAGACATTCTTTCCCATTTTTATTTGTATTATGATATTCTTTCTAAGGCATTCATTCCTCTCTCCCCCCTTTTCCCCAGGCCAGCTCAGGTTAACAGCCAATAATGTAGAAATATTGGAAAGTTTTATATCTAATACTGTTTTCACCTATGATGTAAAGCATGCTGTACTAACCACAGTGTATCATATATAACTTTTTCATAGACTTAGGACACAGAAACTTATGAACACTGCCTAGGATATTAAAACATCTGATTTTACATTATCCCTGTAAATACATTACTTTATAAAGAAAAAATGGCATATTTTAAAGGGTTTTGGGCTCTATGTTTTTTAATTGGATGAATTTTTTGAATGAGTTAAGTTGTAGTAACTTCCAATTGACACATACTCAAATATGTACCTGTCTTTTACCATATATCTATATCTATTTCATTAGCTCTCTATCCCTGTCTCTCTGTATGTTTGCCTGCGTGTATGTGTCACAGTTTGTGTTTATGTGTGTGTATACACACGTGATGTATATATAATCCAACAATGAATGTGAGAAATAGGCGAATGTTAAATAAGAAACAGATTTTATATATTAGGTATGTGCATAATCCCTGAAGAATGAAGCAGCCACTTGTATGCAGGTATGATACCCATAGTATCATCAGATATTACTATCAATTGTTTAAATAATGGGGATTGCTTTTTTAGATTTTGAATATATATTTACAGATACTGAAAGTAGATGAAGACAAGTAATTAACAGCACTCTGAGAGTTTTAATGATAGAAACAGATGTTCACATTTAAGGCATCAAATCTGAGTGGTTATCATTGAACTGCTGTTTGTGATGGTGTTATGGTCGTCTTTTTCATAGGAAAGAATATTGTAATGCAGATTATTGTGATTGTCTGAAATTATCTCCATGGCTGACAATAGTTATTTTTTTTTCCTTTTTCTACTCTCTTATTTGACAGTTAAATGGAGACTGCATTTAACAAGCACAATTATGTCCTCTCTTGTCTATTATGCAGCATTTAATCAGAATTGCTTAAAGAAAGCCTACAGAGGCATATTCAAGCTCAAGTTCCTCATTTCCTCCAAAACCAAAGAAAAACATTCTACTTAATATGTTTCTTAATATTTCATGGCTAAAAGGTGAGCTGTATGATCACTCTATAAAATGCAATTAGGATTAAGTTTTGTAAAAATGGAATGAAGGAACTTAATCTGAACATTCTGACTCATGCCTAGTTTGATTTCTTTTTCCCCAAAGAAAACCCAAAAATCTACTCCATAACATAGCTTGCTTACTTTTAGGAAATAATAATTTGGTTATATCCAATCTTACACATTTTCAATTTTCACTGGGTCAAAGTATCCCTTCTGTAAGTGACTTAAGCATTTCTATCCGTTCCTGAGTTCATGTTTCCAGCAACAATGAATTTGGGGACTCTATTATGTGACAGTTTGATTTTAGTTGTTAAGCTTCGAATATACATATAGATATATGTTTTTGGAAACGTAGAAAACAAAAACATATAATAAATTTACCATAATTTACATTTTGAAGTATTTTTTCATATTAATTATTCATCAACAACCTGTTGTTTAAAGTTTCATATTATATCTGTATAAACATTGTAAAATTTGTTTAGACACTTTCCCCCCTTGCTAGGCATTCAATTTGTTTCCAATTTTTCTCTATTATTAATTACACTAAGATTTAATTTTATGTAGAATTTTTCTCTAGCTTTGATTATTCCTTCAGAGGAGAATTTCATCATTGTTTTAATGAACTAAAGATTAATAATTCTAAAATGTTATAATATATACTAAAAATTGTTCTTGAAGAAGTTTCTGAAATCTAGTCTTCCAAATTGTGGGGAGGAGTGCAGAATCCACAATTTAAAAGAGAGGAGATATCTCGTTATTTGAATGTACATTTCCATTCAGTATACTCAATATATTAATTAGCTATTTAAATTTTTCTCTCAGTTCTTGTTTTCTCTCTTTTTTTCTTTTGACCATTGATTATTTCCCATTATAGGTAAAAGGACTTATTTTATAAAAAATATTGATACTACTAATTATGAGATATTTGCAAATATTTCTCACTGGTAAGTTTGTCTTTTTATTGTACCTTATTATGTTTATTTGTATTTATGGATATTGTCCATTTTTAGGTAGCCAATTCTACTAAATTTGTATTATGTATTTATTCCATGTTTTCCATTATTAAGTATTCATGCTTTACTGTGTTTTTATAGAAACATTAAAAATTTTACACTTCATTCATTAAAAAATTTTAAACCAAGACAAATATTTCTGACTTCTCTTCCAACCTATTAAAAACAAGCTTTTTATCATAAGAATGGAAATACTGTAACCCAATCTGACTTGGGTAGTTTCAGAAAACACCCCTGACAATATTTCTAATGGTAGATATTTTTTAAATTTCACTATTCAATATTGTTTGTTACAGATTTAACCACCCATATTATAAGTCTATAGGCCCCAATGTTTCTATCATAATAGTAAAATACATTTTTGTTCCCTACTTAGTTATCTAAGTTTAGAAACAGATGCCACTTTGTGTGAAAAACAAATGCACCAAACAAATCGATTTTATTCAAGCTATTGCAATAAGGTAAATGTTCATTAATGAGAATATCTGAGAGAAAAGAAAGGGGAGCCTGGAGATTAATCGAGGTAGGTATATAAGGGAAGCATTCACCAATCTTATAGAAGGCATGAGATAAGATGGAAACAGGTTTTATCTTGGACAATATTAAGGCATAATGGTCCTTTGCAGTGACTAGTTGGTTTCTAAGCACAAAAGGATTGGGTGAAGGGCAATTATTTTTAACTGTTTCTGTTTTCCAAGAACATGGAACTCAGGCAATTACTATATAATGTCATGTGTGTAAAAGATGCTTTTAATTTTTGACTGCTGAATTCTGTAATCACTTGTTTTGTTGAGGTAGAGGCATAGACAAACCTGATGATTAATTATAAACAACCCATTTTTATATTTTCATAATCAAAAGATTCACTATTTTTTCTACCACAAGGTGATAGCCCAAAGAAGTTGTTTTTCAATGAACTATAGCTATTCATAAAACATCTAAAAATCTTCAAACATGGGGAAACTATTTCCATTGCACTAGTCCAAGAAATTCTCTAGGGGATGCTAAATGCTTTGTTGAAGTACTCAAGTGAAGAAAGTATGTGCAGAAGAAAGGCTCATTAGTAGGCAGATCGTAAAAGGAGCAGCTAACACACATTTTTTGTTTGTTTGTTTCTCATCATAATGAAATCGTGCCTGAAAAATATAGCCAAGTGACTAATTGTGGCTGAAATTGGGCAATTACTTCTCAAATTAGCCAAATGTAGGTATAATTACTATTTTAATAATACTAATTCTCAGTGGTAATTTCCAAAGGAGGATCTACATTTGGTGGAGACACAAGAACTCCAGCTACCTAACTTATAGCAAATATAATTTGGTGTGTATACATGTGTTTATGTAGAGACATGCACATAGTATATATATTTGTGTTTGTATATATAGAGAGACATGAAGATAGTATATATATGTGTGTGTGTTTATATATGTGTATATATAGTACATATATATATAGAGAGAGAGTGAAAGACAGAGAGAAAGAGAGAGGGAGAGTAGAAAAATAATGGTGTAAAGGGAAGACAATATGTATATGGGATAGGGAAACAATGAAGTAAAGACAAGATCAAGTGCTAACATTAAAACAGTAAATTTTCTATGAAAATGCCAATGGAAATTGTCAAATAGGGGAAAATAACACTTAAAGTTAAAACAAGTAGTCAGCATATATGAGAATCCAAGTGGATTTCTGAAACCAATCACACCTCTAACAAATTATTTTTAAAAGTTACATCAGTGAAAAACTACTACTCTACTTTCTTATAACTTCTTATGCTTCTAAGTTATCATTATCTCTCACCTAGAGTATTAAAATAGCTTTCTAATTAGTCTGCTTTTCCTGTATTTTTGCCCCACAGTAGCCAACATGATTTTTAAAAACTGTACATCAGAGCAGATCACTTCCTTGTTCAATACTTTAAGAGTATCCTACCATACTTAGAAAAAACATAAAGACCTTTACATAACTTATGAGGTCCTCCAAATTGATCCTCGTTGATCTCATTATGGACCACACCACAGTACCTGTAAGTCTCATAACTCCTTGACTTGTTACTTTTAAGCAGATGAGCCTGCTCTCCCATAATCACACCAAGAAATTTTCTACTCCTGACATTTGGCAATCACTATTTGTTTTATAGATAACCTAATGATTTTCTTCCCTCTTTTATTCAAATGTCATCCTACAATAGAAGCAGAACCTAAAGAAGATATGTTCATGTTCTGAAGATCTCCTTAATGATCTTTTTAGATCAGGGCTCAGTAATTTCAAAACCCTTCCAATGGCTCCCCATCACTTATTACAGGACAAATTCTAAATTCAACATAATACCAAAGGTCTTCCATCCACTTTTGCAACTTCTATGTTTTACCACTCTGTGTTTTGTGATGTTGGTTATGGATGATATAGAATTGCTTTTACTTTATATTTTCACCCACAGCCTTGTCCCACCTTCCTCCCAATGCCCCATCATTCTATTGTTCAGTGCCTGTTTTTGTAAGGCTGGCAAGCTAAATGTCCACACAAAAAAAGTTTTATTGGGACAGCAGACAAGCTCATTCACTTACTATTATCTATGACTGCTTTTGCAATACAGCAGCAGAGTCGAGTAGTTGCTGCAGAGACTGTATGGTTCACAAACCCTAAACTATTTACTGTCTGGCCCTTGGCAGACAAATTTATTGATACCTGCTTTAGGTTAGATACAAGGGCCCTCACAGCCAAGTTAGCACATAACACAAATTATAGCAAATTTATTTAGCAATAATAGCACTTATTGCATACATCACAGGCATCTTGTAAATGTTGTACATGCATTTTTTTCATTTAACTGAGATAGCAACTCTCTTGGTTAAATATAATTATTTTTATTTTAGAAATTAGGTAACTGAGTTTTAGAAAGGTTGTTGTTTTAGTGAACTAAAGATTAAGAATTCTAAATCTTTTTTTTTAAATTATACTTTATGTTCTAGGGTACATGTGCACAACGTGCAGGTTTGTTACATATGTGTACATGTGCCATGTTGGTGTGCTGCACCCATTAACTCATCATTTACATTAGGTATATCTCCTAATGCCATCCCTCCCCCCGCCCCCAACCCCACAACAGGCCCTGGTGTGTGATGTTCCCCTTCCTGTGTCCAAGTGATCTCATTGTTCAATTCCCACCTATGAGTGAGAACATGCGATGTTTGGTTTTCTGTTCTTGCGATAGTTTGCTGAGAATGATGGTTTCCAGCTGCATCCATGCCCCTACAAAGGACACAAACTCATCCTTTTTTATGGCTGCATAGTGTTCCATGGTGTATATGTGCCACATTTTCTTAATCCAGTCTGTCACTGATGGACATTTGGGTTGATTCCAAGTCTTTGCTATTGTGAATAGTGATGCAATAAACATACATGTGCATGTGTCTTTATAGCAGCATGACTTATAATCCTTTGAGTATATACCCAATAATGGGATGGCTGGGTCAAATGGTATTTCTAGTTCTAGATCCTTGAGGAATCGCCACACTGTCTTCCACAATGGTTGAACTAGTTTACAGTCCCACCAACAGTGTAAAAGTGGTCCTATTTCTCCACATCCTCTCCAGCACCTGTTGTTTCCTGACTTTTTAATGATCACCAGTCTCACTGGTGTGAGATGGTATCTCATTGTGGTTTTGATTTGCATTTCTCTGATGGCTAGTGATGATGAGCTTGTTTTCATGTGTCAAAAATTGTTCTTGAAGTTTTTGAAATCTAGTCTTGAATAACTAGATTGTGGTCTAAGTAGCAGCTTTCCCATCCTCTGCCCCAAATTAGAATCTAGCTTTGTCTGATTAAAACTCTTAACATTATCACATAAGATACTTTATTCAGGAAAGTGCACTTTTGTTTTCATATTCGATTTTTATTTTGAAATAATTATTGAGTCACAGGACATTGTACAGGGATATACAGCAGGATGTAACTGGATGTGCAGAAAGGTCACATGGATTCACATCACGTCTTCCTCAATATAACTCTGAACCTTAAAACTATGCTACAGATACTTTCTAGATTTCAAGATGCGTAGGTTAAAGAGGAAAGCAAAGCAGTGTATCTGGATAATGGGACATGCTGGAGGCCATGTGCTCTTGGCTACCACTCTCCTAGTGGGCAAACCTGGTACATACAGATCTAACAGATCATTTTAGTGTCTGCCACATTTGTTAAATGAGTGTTGAATGAAAATTACTAGGGTCAGGAACATTTCATGTTATGTAATCTGCCATTACTATAGCACTATAAATACATATTAAGGCCATTGATAGACTCAGGTGCACTACGTTAAGTAAAAGCTAAGGTTCTGACACCTAATACCTGACACTTTCTACAGGAAAATTCATTCATTTTTCTTAAATTATTTTACATGCTCCCCAGGAAAGTAATGTTTAATTTTTATTTTGAAATAATTACTTATCCATAAGACATTGCAGAAAATGTATAGGGAAGTCCCAGGTCAACTTCATTTAGTCTTCCCCAAAGTTAATACTTTCTACAACTATACAACCGTACAATATCAAAGCCAATAAGACAATATTAGTGTAATCCATAGTACTTATTCAGATTTTACCAGTACACAGGCATCCCTGTGTTTAGGGGTGTGTGCAATTTATCATATGTGCAGCCTTGTGTCCCACCAACAAAATCAAGATACTCAACTGTACATTGCCACAAGGCTTTCTTGTTTTACCCCTTTGTAGACACACTTATCCCCTCCCACCTCACTCCTATCACTTGGCAGCCACTGATCAGTTTTTCTTCTCTATAATTATGTCATTATATTTCATAAATATTACAAAAATGGATCCCTGCAGTATGCATGTTTTTAAGACTGGCTTCTTTTATTCTCTAAGCATAATTTCCTTTAGGTTTACACAAGTTCTTAGGTGTGTGAATAGCTCATTCCTGGTTTATTACTGAGTAGTGTTTCATGGTATGTATGAATGTATCATTGTTTAGCTGTTCATCCACCGAAGGACATTTGGGTAGTTTCCTGTTTATAGATATTATAAATTAAGCTACTAAGAACATTTGTTTACAAGGCCCTGGGTGAAAATTATTTGTCATTTCTCTGTGACAAATGCCCAAGAATGCAATTGCCAGGTTGTATGGTAAGTCCATGTTTAGTTTCAAAAATAACTGACCGTCTGTTTCCCAAAGTGACTGTGCTATTTATATTCCCCAAAGCAATGTATGAGTGACCCACTTGCTCCAAATCCTCACCACTATTTGATATTTTTTATTTTTGCCATTCTGAAAAAGTTTTAGTAATATTTCATTATGGTTTTAATTTGCATTTCTTTAATTGCTAAGGAAGTTAAACGTCTCTCATATTTTTATTTGCCATATAATCTTCAGTAAAGTGTCTGTGCGTGTATTTTACCCACCTTCTGCCTGGATTATTTTGTTTGTTTCACTGAGTTTTAAGAGTCTTTCGTATTTTATATCTATTGTCAGATATGTGACTTGAAAATACTTCTTCCACCATGCAGCTTATCTTTTCATTTTTTTCTCAAGGTAAAAGGTTTTAATTTTGATAAGTTCCGATTTATCAATCATTCCACTTACGGTACTTGCTTTTGATGCTGAGTCTAAGAACTCCTTGCTAAGTTCTAGTTCCCAAATATTTTCTACTATATTATTTTCTTAGAAGTTTTATAGTTTTACACTTTAATCTACAATCCATTTTTGCTTAGCACCATTTATTAAAATTAAAATTGTTTTGGCTATTTTTGAGTTTTGCCTTTCTATATAAATTTTAGGATAAACTTTTCTATGTATACAATAAATATGCTGAGATATTGTACTTGTGTAATTCATAAATTCATTTAGAGAAAATTGACAGCTTTACTGTGTTGAGTGTTCCAAATCACATCCATCATGACTCTTCAAGTAGTTCTTTAATTTCTTCCATCAGCATTTTATTATTTTTATCATACAGAATCTGTACATGCCATGTTAGGCTTATATCCAATATAACATTTTTTGGAAAAACTATAAATGGCATTGTGGGTTTAATTTCTGTTTACACTTGTTCATTTTTGCTATCTAAAAATATGATTGATTTTTGTTGATCATATGTCTTGTGACTTTATTTAACTCACATAAATCCATTTGGCTTCTACTTGTGTAGATTCCTCGGGGTTTCCTACATAGAAAATCATCTTGTCTGCCAAGAGAGACCATTTAATTTCTTTCTTTCAAATCTGGCATGCATTTTTTTTTTCTGTCTTATTGTAGTGCCTGAAATGCCAGTACTATGCCAAAAAGAGTGGAGAGAGAGAATAACCATGCCTTGTTCCTGATTTTCAAGAAAGGTATTCAGTCTTTCACCATTAAATTCCTCTCTATTCCAGTATAATGAAAATTTTTAATTATAAATGAGTACTGAACTTTGTGAAATGCCTTTTTGGTTTCAGTTGATATGATCATGTGACTTTTCTACTTTCACCTGTTGTAATGGTGGATTGCAATGATTGATTTTTGAATATAGAACCAGCTTTGCATATCGGGAATAAATAACCCAATATAGTTATGGTATATTATTGTTTTTATACATTGTTGGATTCAGTTTGCTAAAATTTTGTTAAGGCTTTGTGTATGCATGTTCATGAGTGATTTTGTTTGCTTGCTTTTTATGCTGAGGTTGGTTTATTAGAGAACCACTGGCCTCATAAAATGGATTGGAAGTTTTCTCTTTTTCTATATTCTAGAAAAGGTTGTAGACATTTGTGTTAATTTCTTCCCTAAATGTTTGCTAAATTGAGCTACTAAAACCATCTGGGCATAAAGATTTCCTTTTTTGGAACTCTTTAATTAAAAATTCAATTTTTAAATGGTTATAGAGCTACTCACATTATATTACCTTGGGTGAGTTTTGATATATTTTTTCAAAGAATTCTAAGTTGTGGAATATTAAAATGTTATTTTCATGTAGTATTTCTTTAGTATCTTTGTGATGGTTGCAGGCTCTGTTTGGATATTCCTCACATTGTTGAGTTATATCTCTTTTTTCATCCTTATTGATTTTTCTAGATTTTATAAGGAGCCCTATCTGATACAAGCAGCCAGTTAGTGTGCCTGTTAAGATCTCCTAAAACAGGATTTTAGCCTTCTATGAGGATGGTTCTATATAGTTTTGTATCCTATCTGACTGAAAATATGTTATATATGTATGTGTGCGTGTGTGTGTGTGTGTGTGTGTGTGTGTGTGTTTATGCTGCTAGCTTGAATAGGGTTCTTATTTTTCCTTTGACATTTTTTGTTGTGTTTGAATGACTGTATAATGAACACATGTTAATTTCACAACAGTAATAAAGTAATGTTTATTAAAAACAATAGGAATTTTTATTACCTCGAAATGATATATGGTCAGAACTTTTAAAACTAAATGTTCTAAAATAAGGACTTTAAAAATGTTGAATGCATTGTAGTTTTAAGCTGGCATAGACTTCAATTTCAAAAACACTCTGGCTAACATTTGGGACCTTTTAGCAATCAGGCAGTATGTAATTTGGAAGTGAAATCCTGCTGTATTAAATTCTGATCCTTTTTAATAAGATGCTTCTAGATGAGCTCAATTGTAAACTGTCAAGAAGGTCAGTATTTATTATGTAAGAGAAATATGTGATGTGGTTCAAGGAAGCCAAAGGCCAACCTGACCAAGAATCTATTTACCAGTCAAAACCTTAAATCCCTAACATGAGAGTCTCTCTGAAGAATTAAGACTTTCTCCCCCAGATGAGATGCCTTCAGGCAAAGCATGAATCAATGATGTGGACTGAATTAAAAATTATCTATGTGACACTTATGAGCATTAGCTAACACAAAAATGCAAGGTCTTTTTATTACTGTGCGGGGCAGTACCAACCTTGCAACTGCCTCATCCGTTGACTTTAAATAGCAGATATTTGCCCAAAGATCTTCTTTGTCTCTAAAAAAAACTTATAAAACCTCACAATTGTGTGAGATTTACACTCTGACTGACTTTTCTCTTTTTTCAGATTGGTGGGGATGATACCACTCCTGTAAGTTTTAACACAGTTACAGATTACCAACATTCACCACCACAATTAGCATAAAAATTTTCCATCACCCCCAAAAATCTATGTTATGAGAACATTTTGTAATCACAAACTCCCCAACCCTTAGCAATCACTGATATGTTCACACTATATTTTGTCTATTTGAAAATGTCATACAAATGGAATCACACAGTATGTAATTTTTTTAATTTCTAACTTTTGTGGGTATTACAAATATGTGTGCATATATATATATATGGGTTACATGAGATATTTTGATACAGGCATGCAATGCATAATGAGGGTAAATGGGGTATCCTTCGCCTCAAGCATTTATTCTTTGTGTTACAAACAATCCAATTATATGTTTTAGTTATTTTAAAATGTACAATTAAACTATTTTTAACCATAGTCACTCTGTTGGGCTACCAAATGCTAGGTTTTATTCATTCTTTCAATTTTTTGTACCCACTAACCATGACCACTACTCACCCCACACTCCTTTCAGCCTCTGGTAATCTTCCTTCATTCTCTATCTCAATGATTTCAACTATTTTAATTTTTAGCTTCCACAAATAAGTGAGAACATGAAAAATTTGTCTTTCTGTGCCTGACTTATTTCACTTAACATAATGACCCCCAGTTCTATCCATGTTGCTGCAAATGACAGGCTCTCACTCTTTTTTATGGCTGAATAGTACTCATTTGTGTATATACACCACATTTGTTTTATTTATTCTTCTGTCCGTGGGCACTTAAGTTGCTAATATATAGAAACATAATAGATTTTCATGTGTTGTCTTTACATTCCTAAACCCACTCATTAGTTCAAGTAATTTAAGGATTCCTGGAGAATTTCTCAATAGGTAATCATGCCATCTGCAAATAAATGTGGTTTTCTTTTTTTCTGATCTATATATTTTGTAGTTATTTTTCTTTCTTTAATCCACTGGATAAACTTTCCTCTACAAAGTTAAATAGGAGTGGTGACAATGACATCCTTGTTTTTTTCCCTATCTTAGGGGGAAAATATTCAGTCTTTCACCATTAAGTACAATACTAGTGACATAAGATCCTCGGGGTGTTGCTTCAGCAGCCAGAAACCTCTGTGACCAGTGGTGCCTTTGTCCAAGTTTTGCTTGGACCCACTGGGCTTGTTCTGCCCACTCAGCCTGGCAGGCTGCACTAGGCTGACACTACCAGCCCTAATTTTATGACTGTCAAGGGTGAACCAGATGCGAAGCAGTGAGGGGTGGATGAGTGAGCAAGCCCAGGGTCTGACCACTATGCACAGCCAGGTATACCAGCTGCGGTGGGGCAAGAAGCTCCAGGCACTGACATGGGTGTGAGCTCCCTGTGAGTCTGCAGATAGACCAGGCATACTGCAATTTCTGTTGTCAGCACCAGGGAATGCAGGGCCACCTGTAAGCTTGATGATGCCAGGAACTACAGAGACCCAGAGAGGGTGTTGCAGCTTGGGGAACTCCTAAGTCCTCAAAGGGACACAGCTCCTCTCTCCTTCTTGTCACCCTCAATGTGGCTAGCATGGGCATGTTGCAGTCCTGGTTGTGTTACAGCACTTTCCGTCTTACCATTTGGTGAGTCCCGAGTTCTTGTCCCACATCCAGGAAGACTTAGGTAGGCAGACAACTGGAGGGTGCACAAGGCAAAGAGGTGCTTTATTGAGCGACAGACAGCACAGTTCTCAGGAGACAAGAAGTGGGTAGATCCTCTCTGCAGGCAGATCATCCCATCTGCCCGAATCTGGCTGAGTTGGAGTTTTTAATAGACTTCAGAAGATAAGAAGTATAGGCTGATTGGTCCATGAGCGGCCATGGGTGGGCCTGGAAATAATGCATCTAAGTTCTATCTCCAGGCCACAGAACTGGCAGTCTGGCCAACAGGATTCAGCCTTCCCTGGCTTGAAGGTGGTGCTTCACTATGGACATTCCCCTTTCTGCCCAGAGCCTATCTGTCTCTTTCTCTCCTCTAAATGTCATCCATGGCCCCTAGGTTGTTTGTGCCAAGGGACACCTGCAGGTCCATGCAGAGCTGCCCTCAGCCCCTCCTTGGCCTCCATTGCATGCTCATCAGTGCCCAAAGTCCAGAGGGAGCTGAGGCAGCAGGATATTGGCATGTCAGTGCCACCCAGAGCACATGCACACCCAGCTGGGTTGTGACAGTGCCTGGGCTCAGCCTCAACTTTGCTCTGAAATTCAAACATGCACTGGGAGCATGGGGAGACCAGGCAACCGGAGCAGGCACTTTCAAGCTTGCAGGGGTACACCCGTGGGTCCACACCCACCTCTGGGTGGCTGCAGCTGTGCCTGGGAGCACGGGCTCCCACCACACCAACTTGGAAGGGGGCAGGACATCCACCTGTTCCTGGTTCCCTCTGGCTCCAAGGAACATGTAGCAGCCCGGGCCTTGTCTCCCCTGCAGCAGCAGCTCCAGATGGGCTGCTGCTGCATCACTAGCTGTAGATATTTTTTATGAACATTGTTTTTCAAGTTGATCAAGTTGTCTTCAATTCCCAATTTGATATTTCCCAGTTTTATCAGAAATGCATGTTGAATTTTGGCAAGTAATTTTCTGATCAATTAACATAATCTTTTTTTTTAAATTTTTAGACTGTTAATATGGCAGATAGAATTAGTCGATTTTCAAATACAGAACCAGCCTTACATTCCCAGAACAATCTCTATTTGTCCTTTAAAAATATATTTCTAGAATTGAGTTGTTTCTAGTACTATGTCGTTTTGGTATCAAGGCAATAGAAGACTCATAAATGAGTTGAGAAGTATTTTTGTCTTCTATTTTCTGGACGAGATTTTATAAGGTTTGTTTTTTTCAATAGGCAAAGAGATTTCTCTTTTTGGATGTTTCTACTACAAATGTAATTTCCTTAATAGTTATAGAATGGTTCAGGTTTTTAATTTTATTATTGATGAGTTATGCTAGTTTTGGTTTTTAGCAAATGGCTCCTTTCATCTAAGTTGATGAAGTATATGCTTAAGTTTGTCTGTTGTATTGTCTTTTTACTCTTTAATGTTTCCAAAGTATGTAGTGTATCCTCTCCTTTAATACTAATATTTGTTTATCAATTTGGGGACTGCTTTTAATGACAGCTAATTTACAACATCCCTAGGTTATAATCTTCCTGCATTTTGTAAGAGAATCAATATAGAACATTTTGGTAGTATACAATACAACTTCACCCTGCAAGAATACAGCCAACTGCTATAAACCAGACTTTGAGGGCAATGAATATTACCACAACCTAAATATTTTTCGCTAATAGTGTAAGGTACAAACCAGTGCCAGTTGTAAAACTGTCACTGGTACACAAGAAGGTCAGGACAGAAGATGGGAATGATAATTTGGAAAGCAATTATAGCAATATGATGGTAATTTTATGTATTTTGAATAAATAATAAAATTAGGTTATACTTTAAATGCCTTTTTATATTTTTAGTAATTTTTAAGTATTTTATAAAAGTATCTGTTCAATGCAAAACATGTTTCATAAAAATAAAGTTTCAATATATATTCTTTGAGATAACCACTCCAGAGAAGTTGTCCACCAATGTATCACTGTCTTTCTTTTAAAAAAGCAGAAAATTTTCCTGTCTGTTCCTCTGCTAGGGAGTCATTTCCATAGTCATAATGGAAATGCTATCTCTCAGTATCTATAATTTATTCAAAATATTTTTTCTTTCTTATAGCTGTATACTTCAAATATATTCATTCCTGTCTGAACATATCCTTGTATTGCTAAGCAGATAATGAGGTCTCTGTGACGTTTGCCTATTGATTTTTAGGAACTGAGCTTTAGTTTAACCATTTTTCTCTTCTTTCAGCCATGTTACATCATTTCTGCATTTACCAAATTTTCCTCATATTGGTGTCTAGTGCAGGGGCCTTTGAAAACAGTATGCTGAGAATAGATAGGGCTCAAGGACAGTATATCCAATTGAACTTTTAATGAACTCCCGTAGGCGCCAAGAAGGCGGGCAAATAAGGAAGAGCATAAAAACAAGGAACTGAGTAAAAGGTTACATGTGGGAAAAGAAAGTTTGTTTTACATTACATTCTTTCTGCTGATGTGGGGTTTATAGAGTATAAATAAAGTGAGACAGAGGCTCTGAGTACGGCCGCCATGTTCTCTGTGTGTCTTCGTCTTTTGTGTGTTCTTTCATTCTCCACCACCCCCGGCACGGACCCCAACAGTCTAGGTCATTGACAATGTTTGCAAATACTAGCAGTGATGCTTTCTTTTTATTTAACTTTAGTATTTTTTAATTGTAAGCTTGAAGTGTGAATATTTGATGCTTCTGCTACCATCTCACTAACTCCACCTATAATTTTCTAATGCTTGTGTGTGTGTGTGTGTGTAATCATTGACAATTATTAATTGATTTTTTCATTGCCGTCTGAATTTTTATACTTATGAGAGATTAAAATAAGAATATGGTATCTCTAAGCAAAACAACTTCCAATTTAGAAAAGTTTTTAAACATGCAGTAAACAGGGAGGCATAGAGGCACGTAATCAGAAATATTAAGCAGAATTGAGAATTTTTCTAGAAAAGAATAGTGAGTACGATTAATGGTACATAGAATTGATAGGGAGTAAATAGGTAAGAAGCCTGTTGAGATTTTGAGGGAATTTCAGTGCCAAAGAAACAATAAACCCTGTCTAACAAGCTTCTGACTATTTCATGAGCTTCAAAAGAGAAGCAATATAGAAAAACTGAGCAAACTGTAAGGATTGCATAGCCAGGCATGACACTTTAGATGTGACTGACGAAGATGATAGACCTGGAAGAGTATCCCAGAAGTTGAAACCATAGTCATAAAGAATAATGTACAAGAAGAAAAAGAATCCAACTATTAAACCGACAAAGATCAAAAAAGAAAAAGAAGGATATACCGTAATGGTAAAGGGTTCAATTCAACAAGAAGACCCAGCTATCCTAAACAGATGTGCATCCAACATGGGAGCACCCAGATGCATAAAGCAAGTTCTTAGAGACCTTCAAAGAGATTTAGACTCCCACACAATGATAGTGAGAGACTTTAACACCCCACGGACAGTATTAAACAGATGATTAAGGCAGGAAATTAACAAATATATTTAGGACGTGAACTCATATTGGACCAAATGAATCTCATAAATACCTACAGAACACTTCACCCCAAAACAACAGCATATACATTCTTCTCACTGCCACATACTCTAAAATCGACTACACACTCAGACATAAAATAATCCTCAGCAAATGCAAAAGAGCCAAAATCATACCAGCCACTCCCTTGGACCACAGTGGAATAAAAATAGAATTCCCAACTAAAAATTGCTCCAAAACATACAATTACATGGAAATTAAACTTGCTCCTAAATGACTTTTGAGTAAACAATGAAATTAAAGCAGAAATCAAGAAGTTTTTGAAACTAATGAAAGCAAATATACAATGTATCAGAATTTCTGGGACACAGCTAAGGGAGTATTAAGAGGGAAACTAAACACATACATTAAAAAGTTAGAATGGTATCAAGCTAACAAACTAACATAAAAACAAAAATGACGAGAGAAATAAGAGTAAATCAACCCGAAAGCTGGCAAAAGACAAGAAATAAGCAAAATCAAAACTGAATGGAAGGAGATGGAGACATGAAAAACCATTCAAAAGGTCAATGAATTCGGAAGTTTGCTTTTATGAAAAAAATTAATAAAAAAGAACACTAGTTAGAATAATCATGAAGCCAAGAAAGAAGATCCAAATACGATTAGAAATAAAGAGGATGTTACCACTGACCCCATAGAAATAAAAATAATCATCAGTGACTATGACGCACACCTCTATGTATACACACTGGAAAACCTAGAAGATATAAATGATTGCTGGACACATACAACACCCCAAGACTGAAACAGAAAAAATTGAATTCCTGAGCAGATTAATAACAAGCTTTGAAATTGAATCAGTAATAAATAGCCTATTAAACTAAAAAAAAAAAAGTTCTGTACCAGATGGATTTGTAGCTGAATTCTAACTGATGTCCAAAGAAGAGCTAGTGCCATTCGTAGTGAAAATATTCCAAAAAATTGAGGAGTAGGGATTTATTTCTAACTCATTCTATGAGGCCAGCATCATCCTCATAACAAAATCTGTCAGAGACACAACAACAAAAACAAACAAACAAAAAAAAAAACTTCAGGCCAATATTCTTGATGAACATTGATGCAAAAATCCTCAACAAAGTACCAGCAAACTGAATCCAGCAGCATATCAAAAAGTTTACCCATCATGATCATTGGCTTTATCCCTGGGATGCAAGGTTGGTCCAACATATGCAAATTGATAAATGTGATCCATCACATAAACAGAACTAAAGACAAAAACCACATGATTATCTCAATAGATGCAGAAAAGGCTTTCAATAAAATTTAACACACTTTGTGTTAAAACCGTCAATTGGAAAAACGTACCTCCAAATAATAAGAGCTATCTCTGACAAATCCACAGCCAACATCATACTGAACAGGCAAAAGCCAGAAGCATTCCTGTTGAAAACCCACACAAGACAAGGACGCCCCCTCTCATCTATCTTGCTCAGCATCATATTGGAAGTACTGGCCAGAGCAATCAGGCAAGAGAAATAAACAAAAGGCATCCAAATAGGAAGAGAGGAAGTAAAACTATCCCTGTTTGAAGATGACATGATTCTATATCTAGAAAATCCCATAGTCTCAGCCCAAAAGCTCCTTAAGTTGATGCACAACTTCAGCAAAGTTTCAGGATACAAACTCAACGTACAAATACCACTAACATCCCCATATATGACACATTCAAGCCAACAGCCAAATTAGGAAGGCAATCTCACTCACAATTGCCACAAAGAGAAAAAAAATGCCTAGGAATACATTTAACCAGGGAGGTGAAATATCTCTACCATAAGAATTACAAAACATTGCTCAAAGAAACCAGATGTGACACAAACAAATAGAAAACCATCCTATGTTCATGGATAGGAAGAATCAACATTAAAAGAATCAGTGCTATTCCTATCAAACTGCCAATGACATTCTTTATAAAACTAGAAAAAAATTATTTAAAAATGTATATGGAATCAAAAAAGAGCCTAAATAGTTAAGGCAATCCTAAGCAAAAAAATAGACCAGGAACCACCACGCTACCTGAATTCATAGTATACTACAGTGCTACAGTAACCAAAACAGCATGGCACTGGTGAAAAAAAAAACAGACACATAGACCAATGGAACAGAATAGAGAGTTCAAAAATAAGACTGCACACAGAGAACTATCTGATCTTTGAAAAAGGAAACAAAAACAATGGGGAAAGGACTCCATATTTAATAAATGGTTAAATGGTGCTGAGATAACTGCCTTACCAAATGCAGAAGATCGAAACTGGACCTCTTCCTTCCACCATACACAAAAATCAACTCAAAATGGATTAAAGACATAAATGCAAAACCCAAAACTCTAAGAACCCTGGAAGACAACTTAGGCAATAGCATTCTGAATATAGAAACTGGCAAAGATTTTATGTTGAAAATGCCAAAAGCAACTGCAACAAAAGCAAAAATTGTCAAATGGGATCTAATTAAACTAAAGATCTTCTACATAGCAAAAGAAACTATCATCAGAGTAAACAAAAAACCTACAAATTAGGAGCAAATATTTGTAAACTATGCATCTGACAAAAGTCAATATCTAGCATCTATAAGGAACATATACAAATTTACACACACACAAAATAACCTCTTTAAAAAGTAGCCAAAGGACATGGATAGCCACTTTTCAAAAGAAGTCATACATGTGACCAACAAGCATGTGAAAAAAAGCTCAGTAACACTGATCATTAGAGACATGCAAATCAAAACTTCAATGAGATACCATCTCACACCATTCAGTATGTCTGTTACTAAAAAGTTAAAAAATAACATACTGGAGAGGTTGTTGAGAAAAGAGAATGCTTATACACTGTCGGTGGAAGTATAAATTAGTTTAATCATTCTGAAAGACAGCATGGCAATTCCTCAAAGAGCTAAAACCGCAACTACCATTTGACCCAGTAATCCCATTAGTGAGTATATACCCACACAAATATAAATTGTTCTGTCATAAAGACACACACACACGGATGTTCACTGCAGCACTATTCACAATAGCAAAGGCAGAGAATCAACATAAATGCTCATCAATGATAGAATGAATAAAGAAAATGTGGTATATATACACCGTGGAATACTACCCAGGCATAAAAGCACACGAGATCATGTCCTTTTCAGGAACAAGGATGGAACTGGAGGCCATTGTTCATAACAAACTAATTCAGGAAGAGAAAACTAAACACCAGATGTTCTCACTTTTAAGTGGGAGCTACATGATGAGATCACATGAACACAAAGAGGGGAACAATAGACACCAGGGCTTACCTGAGGCTGCAAGATGGGAAGAAGGAGAGGATCATAAAGAAAATAACTATCTGGGTACTAGGCTAAATACATGACACCCATGACACTACTTTATTTATATAAAAAACCTGCACATGTACCCCTGAACCCAAAATAAACGTTTTAGGAAAAAAAAAAGGAAAACAAAGTCTAATCAAAAAGTTTTCCTCATATCATTCACTGTTATTTTCAACAATCTGTGATCTGTGTTTCCCATTCTTCTCCTTTTCAAATGAATTATTTATTGGTTAAGCTGCCTCTGTTCTGCTACTGTATATTAGTTGGGGGAGGGTGGGCAGAGCAAGAAATGTCTTTTGAATTCAAAGGTTACTGAACTGTGAAGGCACTTTTATGCCTGATGCAGAATAATGTGTATTATTCACAGAACCAGGACCTAAGCTGGATGCTGTTAGTAACAAAATTTTAAATGCCTCCTTTGTAAACAGAGTATGTTCAATGTGTGAGAGGAAAAAAGAGTGAAATTGGTAGTTGATCACCAGAAAGGCAGATTTTGGCAAAAAACAAAACAAAACAAAAACAAACAAAAACCCAAAAATCCACAGCCATTTGTTTACTGAACTTCATTTCATTCTTCTCTTTGAAAAAATATAATTACTAGATTTCCTGGAGGAATGGGAAAATATGACTTATTTGCCAGCCAAACCTCTCACCTCCCAAAAAATCCAGTGAAGTCTTCGAGTCTGTAGTGAATGCTATAACTTCTAAATCAGTGATTCCCAATGACATAATTTCCCTTTTCCACCCAGGGATCACCTGACTGCATGTGGAGAAATTTGTGTTTATGAAAACTGGGATGATACTACTGGACTCTAATGGATAAAAGCTTGGGACCCTCATAAACATCATGCAATGTGCAGGACAATTGTCACGATAGCATAAGGAGAAATACCTAATGTAAATGATGAGTTAATGGGTGCAGCACTGCAACATGGTACATGTATACCTATGTAACAAACCTGCATGTTGTGCACATGTACCCTAGAACTTAAAGTATAATAAAATAAATAAATAATGAAAAAATAAAGTGAACAATTCCATGGTTATTAGTATATGTACAGAGCTGTGAAACCATTACCATAATCTAATTTTAAAACATTTTCATCATTGCAAAGAAAGTCTTCTCCCATTCCCCCATCCTCATGCCCTCTAAAAAGTAAAATTATCCAATCAAATGTCAATGGTACCAAGGTTGAGAAACCCTTTTCTGAAACGATGGCATCTTTGTTTGCATGTTTATATGAGACAAAGCACCTCAGTCCACTTGCATGAGATGATAAATGTGACATAAGCCTTTCTAGTATTAATATAGCAAAATTTGTTTTTTGAATTATTTTTGCAATACTCTCTCATGTGAACAGAATGTTAAATCACTGATCTAAAGCCTTAGAACTTACCACCTCATAGGATTGGTAAGAAGATTAATTATTTTGCTTATAAAGCATTTAGGACAGTAACTGGTACAAGGTGCGATCTCAGTAGGTTTGGTTAAAAATAATGTTTTTTTCTTCCCATTACTTTCTCTTTTGTATGATATAAGGACAATCATGCACCACATAATAGCATTTCCCTCAACAGTGAACAGTTATACAACGGTGGTCCTATAAAGTTATAATAGAGCTGAAAAATTCCTATTGCCTAGTAATGTCATAGCCACTGTAATGTTGTAGCACATTCATTATTCACATATATGTGGTGATGTTGCTGTAAACAAATCTGTTGTACTGCCAGACCTAAGAAAGTGCAGCACATTCAGTTAGCCTCCATATACAATAATCGGTAATAATAATAAATGACTATGCTATTGGTTTAAGTATTTATTATACTTTTTATCATTATTTTGGAGAGTATTCTTACTTATTAAAAAAAAAAAGTTAATGGTAAAGCAGCCTCAGGCAGGGTCTTCAGGAGTTATTCCGAAGAAGGCATTGCTATTACAGAAGTGCTATTGCTTCTGAAGAGATTCCGGTAGGACAAGATGTGGAGGTAGAAGACAGGAATATTGATGATATAGGCCTAAGCTAATATATGTATTTATGTCTTAGCTTTTAACAAAAATGTTTAAAAAGTAGAAACAGATTAAAAACAGAAGTGTATAGAATAAGTATATTAAAATATTTTATACAGCTGTAAAATGGATTTGTGTTTTAGTGACATAAGAGTCACAAATTTTTCAAAATTAAAATTTGTATAAAGTAAAAATATTACTGTAAGCTCAGGTTTATTTATTATTGAAGAAAGAAAATATTTTTATAAATTTAGTGTGTCCTAATATATAGTGTTTATAAAGTCTATAGTAGTGTACAGTAATGCACTGGGCCTTTATATTCACTCACCACTCACTCACTGACTCACCCAGCGTAACTTTCAGTCCTGCAACCTCTATTCACAGTATATGCCCTATGTAGTTATACTATTTTTAATCTTCTATACCAATTTTTACTGTCCTTTTCTATGTTTATATATGTTTAATATACAGATACATAGCCATTGTGTTACAATTGCCTATCGTATTCCATACAATAACATATTGTATAGGATTGTAGCCTAGGAGAAAGAGGCTATACAATAATATGTGTATAGTACGTATAGCCTCTGCATAGGATAGGTAGTAGGTGTGTAGTAGGTTGTACCATCTAGATTTGTGTAAGTATACTCCATGTTGTTCACATAAAGACAAAATCCCCTAAGGATGCATTTCTCAGAATGTATCTCCATCATTAAGCAACATATGACTGGACGGTTATTTTACAATTTCCTTTTGTAGATGAGGAAAATTAGGATACAGAGAGGTTAATTAAGTTGATTATATTTGCAGAGATAGTAAATAATAAAACACATATAGACCTAGAAAATCTGATTCCCAAGTTCAGGTCCTTGATACCACACTACAGCTGTCTTTCACTGGAAAAGGAAAAGAAGTCCCACAGATGCAGAAAATTTCACTTAAATTAAAAATATTTTCTTCTCTGTATCTCAACCAGATTATAGAATCAGTTGCCTTTGGAAGCTCAACATTAATGAGCGGTATATTATACAGAAATTCAGGTAATTGTAGAAAGACTCCATACTGTATCCATGCTTCCCATGGAGCGGTAGCCAGAGTAAGCAGAATATTAGATACTGAAATCTCATATTTCATGTAGAAGCTTTCTTGAATAAAATAAGTAACTAAGCTGAGATATAGTTCACCTGCAGGCACTGCTTCGATTCCAGCCTGCTGGATCACACCAAATGAGTG
Organism: Papio anubis; assembly: GCF_008728515.1. Taxonomy (NCBI): domain Eukaryota; kingdom Metazoa; phylum Chordata; class Mammalia; order Primates; family Cercopithecidae; genus Papio; species Papio anubis. The sequence goes on along the minus strand of NC_044986.1, from coordinate 77,762,176 downwards.
ATTGAAATTTATAGCAAACAGCCTTGTAGCTGAAAATCTGAGAAAAATATCCTGACAGATTCCGTCTTTAGAGTGAGAAAATAAAAAGAGTATATATTCACTGAGTTTGGGGAAAAATACCTGTATATAAATCTCTATTCAATGAAATGTATGAGGAAAAAAAGGAATCACAGAAAAAATGTGACATATAAAAAGAGAAGATCTTTTATGTGTGAAGGGAATGTGATCTGCCTACAGTGTGAGGCTCTCCATGCTCCCACTCTGTGTCACATGTGCTCAATCCTTTTGATTAGGAAGTGGAAAACTGATACAGAATGTCAGTCATAACTCAGAATAATGAGTTCAGGGAAGAGATGTCTGATGCAAAATGGCCAATCGGAGCCTTTGGATGTTAAGAAACAGACATCACATTTCCATAAGGGTTGTTGATTTAGAACCATTTGACTATAGACCTGAAGGAAGCCATCTTGACAGTCACATAGGGAAAGCCTGCATTCATTTAATTTTGTTTTTTGAATATTGGCTATGTTCAAGGACACTAATCTAGTTCCAGGAGATGGCACAATAGACAAAACAGATTAAATCCAGGCCCCTTTAAAAGCTAACTTTCTAGCAAGGGAGGGAGATTTAAATAAATAACAAGTACATAATGTGAAGCCAGTTTGAGATAAATGTTGTTTTATAAACTAAAATATAGCTGAGGTGTCAAGTATAAATTGAGGGAACATGGATTGGATAGCATTATCAGGAAAAGACTTCCTGAAGAAGGGGCATCTGAAGAACTAAAGAAACAAAATAAGACAGCAAGCAAGGAAAACATCTAGGAGAAAGCAGAAGGAATTGTGAGTGCAAAACTTGAAATGGAAGCATTTGCATTTTTACAGTGTTTGATGAGAAGAATGACAGAGAGTGTGGTTGAAGCAGAATGAATAATAATACAGTTGGCTGTCCATATTCATGAGTTCCACATCCATGGATTCGACCAGCCATAAATTAAAAAAAAAAAAATTGTATATGTACTGAACATATGCAGGCTGTTTTCTTGTTATTGTACCCTAAACAATACATCATCACAACTATTTATATAGCAGCTACATTGTATTAGATATAAGTAATCTAAAGATGATTTTAAATATACAGGAAGATGTACATAAGCTATTTGCAAATAATAAACCATTTTATATCAGGAACTGGAGCATCCATGAGTTTTGGTATACATGGCAGATCCTGGAACCAATCTTCCACAGATACTAAGGGATGACTGCATTTGAAGGAAATGAGGTTGTAGAGTAAGCCAAGAGCAAGAGCATATATGGCCTTTAGGCTACATAAGCACTTCCAATTGAATTATAATGAAAGACCATGTATTCTGTTCTTGCGATAGTTTGCTGAGAATGATGGTTTCCAGCTGCATCCATGTCCCTACAAAGGACACAAACTCATCCTTTTTTATGGCTGCATAGTATTCCATGGTGTATATGTGCCACATTTTCTTAATCCAGTCTGTCACTGATGGACATTTGGGTTGATTCCAAGTCTTTGCTATTGTGAATAGTGCCACAATAAACATATGAGTGCATCGCATGTTCTCACTCATAGGTGGGAACTGAACAATGAGATCACTTGGACTCGGGAAGGGGAACATCACACACCGGGGCCTAGCATGGGGAGGGGGGAGGAGGGAGGGATTGCATTGGGAGTTATACCTGATGTAAATGATGAGTTGATGGGTGCTGACAAGTTGATGGGTGCAGCACACCAACATGGCACAAGTATACATATGTAACAAACCTACATGCTATGCACATGTACCCTAGAACTTAAAGTATAATAATAATAAAAATAAATAAATAAATAAATATATAAAAAAAGAAAGACCATGTAATAATTTGTCTGAGTAGGTAATGTGATGAAATTTACAGTTGTACATAGGGCAAAAGTTTTGATAGGCAAGAGTAGAAGCAAAGATGTTAGAAGAGAGGCTCTAAACATGTTAGAAGGCTAATAAAGATTATAGGACAAAGATGACCCTGCTTGTGTCTAGGGTGGAGGCAGTGGCAATGGTGACAATACAAAGAATATATTTTGAAAATAAAGATAATATAATTTAGCAGAAAATAATAGGAAAAAAAGGAACAAAGGCAGATCATAAAAGTTGAAAAGAAATAGCAATGTGGTAGATTTAAATCCAAATATATCAATAACCACATTAAATGTTAATGATCTAAACACCTAATTTAAAAGGCAGAAGTTGTCAGATTGTATAAGAAAGCAACCACTACTATATGCTATGTATAAGACAATGTAAAGACACAGATTAAAAGCAAATGGATATAAAATAATATGTACCATGATAACACAAATAAAAAGAAAGTTGAAGTAGCTATATTACTATAAGACAAAGTAAATTGCAGAGCAAGAGTGCTGTCAGGAAATAAAGAGAGTCATTTTATCTAAAAAGCCAATTCAATAGAAGGTATAATAATCCAAAATTCTTATGAGTCTAAACACCATCTGTATGTTAAATATAAAGGAGAAAAATTCACTATTGTAATATGAAATGTAAACACCCTTAACTATCTCAATACTTCATAGACAATTAGACTGAAAATAAGTGAGAATATAGAAAACTTCAGCACAATCAATCAACCTGACAAACTGATATTTATAAAACATTTTATCTAATAGCAGCAGAAAACATATTCTCTTCAAGTAGACACTGAACCTTTACCACAATGCACCATAAAGAAAGTCTATCAAACACATGTCATTAAATGTCAATGCATTCAAATCACACAGAATATATTATCTGACCACAATAGAATTAAATGAAAATTTAGTCAGTCAATAATCATCATTAACGTTATTGTCATCATCACCAACATCATTATTATCACAATTGTTTCTAACATTTGGGGAATTCAATGGGAAATTGTATACTTCAAAACTTGGTAAGCTATATATACCATTATCATAAGCACAGTATGTTACTTAATGGAAAAACATTAGACTCATTTCCATCATCCTGAGAAACATTGCAAGGATGCCTACTAGCTTAGCTGCTCTTCAGCATTGTAATAGAGGTATTAGCCAATGCAATCAGACAAGATAAATTGGACACATAAGAATGATAAAGAGTGCATAAAGCTGGCTGTTTTACAAGAGTATAATTGTCTTCTTGGGAAACTCTACATCAACAATTTAAAAAATAGCTTATGATATAAGGATGATGTAAAATGACAAGATATAAAAATATCACACTTTGGGAAGTCAAGGCACAGGGACTGACTGAGCTCAGAAGTTCAAGACCAGACTGGGCAACATGGCAAAGCCTTGTCTCTACCAAAAATACAAAAAATTAGCTGAGCATAGTGAGGCACACCTGTGGTCCCAGCTACTTGGGAGGCTGAGATGGGAGGATCGCTTGCGCCTGGGAGGTAGAGGTTGCAATTAGCTGAGACTGCACTACTTCACTCCAACCTGGGTGACAGAATGAGACCCCATCTTGTTACCAGGGGGTCCTTGCTCCCAGAGGTCCCAAGATGGTGGCAGGCCACTTCCAAAATGGCAGCAGGCTGCTTCCAAGATGGTGGCAAGCCTCATGTTCTCTGACCTGGGGTTCTTGGCCTCCTGGATTTCAAAGAATGGAATATTGGGCCATGCAGTGAGTGTTACAACCTTAATAGAAGCTGTGGGTCACAGAAGAGAACTGTGGAACCCAGTGACTAGCGTTCAGCTCGATTAGGACGAATTCAGGCACTTAGCCATGCAGGAATAATGGCAAGCCTTTAGTCCAATTGGGAGCGGCAACAGGCACTTCCCTGGATCAGAAGCACAGTGGACACCTGCTAGATCGGAGGAATGGAAGTCAGCAATGGGTTTGCCACGGCAGCAAACAGCAATGGTGGACAGCCAGCAAAAGCTCAGCTCCAGCCGTAACAAACGTGGACCAGAAGAGAGTGCAGTTACAAGATTTAATAAAGTGAAAACAGAGTTCCCACACAAACAGAGGGGACCCAAAGAAGGTAGCCACTGCCAGCTGGAATGCCTGGCTTTATATCCCTATCATTGTCCCTCCCACTGTGCTCTCAGGCGATAGATGATTGGCTGTTTCTTTCCCTCCTATTTTTGCCTAATTAGCATTTTAGTGAGCTGTCTTTACTACCTGATTGGTCAAGTGTGAGCTAAGTTGCAAACCCCGTGTTTAAAGGTGGATGCAGTTACCTTCCCAGCTAGGCTTAGGGATTCTTAGTCGGCATAGGAAATCCAGCCAGTCCCATCTCTCAATCTCCAAATCAAAACAAAACAAAACAAAAAACAAAAAGTAAAAATCAATGACCATAGATCAACTTCCCGCATGACAGTGTGAGCTCTGCTGATTCACTCCCCAGGGACTTTTGGAAATTTTGGAAACATTTACTTTAAAATTGTTATACGGCTGAACTGCTGTCTACTCTCCAAGCACAGTAAGACCAGATATCCACAGTGGGAATTTGCAGAGTAGGAAGGACACACTTATTTGTAAGGCACCAAGCAAGGAGGACCCGGAAGCTTATGCTCAAATTCTGACCTCCCCAGTGGGTTGCAGGTAAAAGTTTTCAAATGCAGGAGTAAATGTCAGGAAAGCAAAAGTTACAGACAAAATGGTAAGTCAATACAGGGAGGTTACAAATTGACTTGGACCTAAAAAAGTGGGATATCTTTCAGCAGGTGCTTATTGGTTATAAGTAGTTTCAAACATTTTCTTATTTGTAATTGGTAAAGGAAGAGAAACATGATTTAAAAATTTAGAATCAGCAGAAAAGAATATTAGCTCTGGCTCATGGGTGTGACTCCCTCTAGGACTCTCAGGAAGAAATTCAGAACAAAGAATAGTTCAGAGTTCAGTCCCCCCTTCTTTCTTATCTGAAGTTTATTTGTTGACAGATCCATTAGTGGGAGTCCAGCTTTCTGAAAAACAGCTCAGAGGTATATGTTAAGATGTTATCATTAGCACATCTCCTGACTCTAACTTTGCTACTGTTTTAGGCTACTATTGCTTTCTTGCTTATCAAGTCACTTATTTACTTTTCATGGCTAACTAGGTGCCTGGAATTTCTCTTGAAAACACTGAAGATTTTCGTTTATTTCCATGCCTTGGGGCAGAAGTACAGACCCCTAAGAAAGAATCTCCGCTCTGTGTCAAAATAGTCACTTGAAATAGTCCTAAGGGCAAATAACAAATGAACAAACATATATTCAAGAAACTGTATGAAAATTTGGTAGAATATGTGAGGGTCTGCCCTCTCCTCTCCTACATCCTCTGCTTCTCTCCCCTATGCTCTTCTTCCCTCCCACATCCCAGCTAGTGGAGAGAGATAATCAACTCTAGACTGCTGCAACCCAAAAAACAGGGCTCCTTCTACCCTCAGCTCTCAGCCAAAAGGTTATCTTGCTAAGGGCAGGACTTCACATTTTTCATCTTGCCCCTTGTTTTCTATTGCTGTGACTAAGTCCTGGGTGAGTGTAGTCAAGAGGTGGTGGCTCCCTTCTGCCTAGCCCATACTCATGGAACAGAAGCTCTGCCTTGGGCTTGTCTCACAGAAAACACTGGGAACACAATTGCCTTCCCTTAGCTCTGTAGACAGTGGTTCCATCCCCAAAGAAGCAAACCAAAAGAATCCTGTTGCTAAATGTACAGCTACTACAAGGGCATGACACTCAAAAAGAAGCTTGCCATTGCCTCTACTCCCACTCCCTGCTACAAAGCCCTGGTTCAGAGATTTTGGCTGGGGTGGAGGGAGAACCAAGCAGTAAAACAGATAGCTCCTAATTTATCTTTTAAATAACATATTTCATTTGCAACCAGTATGAAAATTTTACATCTAAGAAATTTCTCAAAACAGTGAAGATTATGGTGAAGAAAATTGGGAGGAAATTTGAGGATCTAATAAAGATGCAGTCTAGACTGTAAGTTACGAAATTCGCAAAAAAAAAAAAAAAATTAGACATCTAGAAGAGCTCTTCTGAAATACGAATAAAATATCAAACAGTGACTCTCTTGGAAAGAGCCTCCAATTTGAACAGGTTAGTACATACAGAACTTTTTGCTGCAGGACAGTGTTGTAAATAATACAGCAATTGGCCGGGCGCGGTGGCTCACGCCTGTAATCCCAGCACTTTGGGAGGCTGAGGTGGGCGGATCACAAGGTCAGGAGATCGAGACCATCCTGGCTAACACGGCGAAACCCCATCTCTACTACAAATACAAAAAAATTAGCTGGGCGTGGTGGCTGGCGCCCGTGGTCCCAGCTACTCGGGAAGCTGAGGCAGGAGAATGGTGCGAACCCAGGAGGCGGAGCTTGCAGTGAGCCATGATCGCGCCACTGCACTCTAGCCTGGGTGAGAATGAGACTCCGTCTCAAAAACAATAATAATAATAATAATAATAATACAGCAATTGGCCTATAATGAGTAGAGTTTAACAGCTGGATATGACTATGCGAGAGAATTAGTTTTACTAAAATAATTTGGTAGTCACTGAAAAATGAGAAAACTAATAACAAAGACAAGCTTGGTGTGGGGCGGAATATACCCAAAGATTTTACGATATGTTATTAAAAATGTCCTGTGTCCAAGAAGATATTATCAGGCATATAAATAATAAAACAACAAATAATGCTTGTGAGAACATTCAGATTTGGGATTTAAAAGGAAAAGTTTTCAAAGTAGCCATTATAATTATGTTCACAGAAGTACAGGAAATCTTGATTAAAGGAGTAAAGGAAGGTATAATTACGATGTCACATCAAATAGAGAATTTCACTAAAGAGACAGAAAAATACAATATATAAGCAATCAAAGAACTCCATGGAAGGAAAATAAATAATCCAATTAAAAAATAGGCAAGGGATCTAAATAAATGTGTCAAAAGAAGACATAAAAATGACAATCAAATACATGAAAAAACTGCCTAACCTCACAAATCACTAGGAAAATACAAATTAAAACCACAATGAGGCATCACAACACACCTGTCAGAATGGCTATTATCAAAAAGACAAATGTTAGCAAGTATTAGCAAGGATGTGGAATAAAGGGAACCCTTGTACACTGTTGGTGGAAATATAAATCAGTACAGCCATTGTGGAAAACAGTAAACAGTTTGGAGTTTGCTCATAAAACTAAAAATGGAATTACCATATGATTCAGCAATCCTCCCTCTGGATATTTACCTCCCAAATTTAAAATCAGTATGTCAAAGAGTAGTCTGCACTCCCATGTTCACTGCAGCATATACACTGCAGCAAACACACACACACACACACACACATAAATATATACTGAACATCACAACAGCCAAGTTATGGAATAAACTGAAGCGTCCATCAACAGATAAATGGGTAAAGAAAAGATGGTAAAGATACACGATGAGGTATTATTTAGCCTTAGAAAAGAAAGAAATGTTGTCTTTTGTGACAACCTTGATGGAATTGAAGAATATTGTGCTAAATGAAATAAGACAGGCACAGAAAGACAAATAATCATATTCTCACTATATGTGAAATTTCAAGCATCAAACTATAAGAAGGAGAGAATAGAATGGTGATAACCAGAAGCCAGGGGTATGGAGATGATGGTCAAAGTGTATAAGATCTCAATTAAACAGAGGGAATAAATTTTATTATTATTTTTTACTCCAAAATCTATTACATAGTATAGTGAGTATAGTAAATAATGATGTATTGTACATTTCAAAATATCTAAGAGAATAAATTTTAAATGTTTTTACCACAAAAAAGAAGTATTTAAAAGAGGTGGATATTTTAATTAGCTTGAAGTAATTATTGCATATTATATTTATAAATCATAAAATTCTTTTTTACCCCAGAAAAAAATACAACTATACTCTGTCAATTTACAATTAAAAATAAAAATTAAAAAATACACACGAATAAACAATCTCTCAAAAAGAAAAATTACAATAACTGAAATTATAAAAATACGTTAGAGTGGCTCAACAATAGATAAGAACTAGCAAAAGTAAAAATTGGCAAACTTGAAGATAGATCGATAAAGGTTATGTGAGTTGAAGAACAAAGAGAAAAAATAAGGAAGAAAATAAAGACAGCACACCAACATACACATACTATGAATATCAGAGGACTGGAAAGAAAAAAAAGTTATTCAAAGAAATGCTAAGTGAAAAAGTTTCCCAATTTATTGAAAAACAATAAATTTAGATATTCAATAAATAATGTAAATAAATAATATAAACAAATGTAGGTATTTCAACAAACTCCAAGTATGATAAGCACATAGAGTCCCACAGACACACCATATTAAAATACTCAAAATTTTACAGACAGCAATCTAAAACAACAAGAGAAAATGTTTCTCCCAAGAGATCCCCAATAAAACTAATGGTTGTCTTCTCAGTAAAAACAGTGGATGTCCAAAGAGAATGAGATAATCTATTCAAAATTCTCTAAGAAAAAAGTGTCAATAAAGAGCCCTTTATCAAGCAAAGTTATTGTTCAAAAATACAGGTAAGATAAAAGTGTTCCCAACTAAATAAATCTGAGAGAATATGTTGCTAATAGACATACCTTACAATAAGTAGTAAAGGAAGTTCTTCAGGCTGAAAGCAAGTAACTATAAATGGTCACTTGAATTCATATAAACAGCAAAAGCATTGATAAAGATACTTACATAACTATAATATATACTATTAATACAGATCCTTTTCTTTCTTTTATTAACTAACAGAATAAGCAATTGAATAGAATCATGTTTATAAGGCATTTTAGGCTCATAACACATACAAATGCAATGCATATGTATATATTTGTGAATAATAGCTTAAAGAAGGTGGACCGGAGCAAAGCTGTAATGGGCTAAGGTAATAATGACAGATTATAATATGATAATTATGAAAATGTGTTGTTTGGTTTGTAAAATTAATAGATGTAATAAGTGGAACAATAATACCCCAAAAGGAGGGTAAAAAGAAATGGAGCTACATAGAAATAATGTTCCTATATATTACTGGAATTAGGATAGCATGAATCTGAAGCTAATTTTGATAAGTGTGTGGTAAACCCTAGAGAAGCTACTCACAAAATAATTTAAAAATTATTTCACAGTTTATTAGTAAACTGTGAAAAGTTTACTAATAAAATAAAATTGCATGTTATAAAACATTTACTCAATCAAAAAGAAAGCAGTAAATGAAGAAAAGAAAAACAGACATAGACATATGGAAAACAAAAAGAAAAAATGGGAGATGCAAATTAGCCACATCAATAGTAGCATTAAATGTGAATAAACAAGCAAAAAAAAAAGAAAAACATGGATTATCAGGTTGGTTAAAAACAGGACTTAACTAAATGTTGTCTATAGGAGACAAACTTTAGATTCAAAGACACAAATAGGTTGAAAATAAAAGAATGAAAAAAGATATTCCAGGCAATAGTAATCACAGATCACAGTAAATTAGCTCCACTAACATCTGATAAAGTAAACTTGGACAAAACATGTTTACTAGAGATAAAGAGAGATATTTTATAACAGTTAAAAGTTTAATTCATTAGGAAAATATAATAACTATAAATATGTATGCAATCAATAATGTAACACCAAAATTTATGCAACAAAGAAGACAGAAATGAAGGAAGAAACAGACAATTCAACAATAATACGTTGATGCATCAATATGCTCCTTTCAATGATAAAAAAAAAACTAGACAGGAGATTAACAACAAAATAGACTTAAGCAGCACTATAAACTATCTAGACCTAATAGACATCAAAAGAACACTCCATCCTAAATAAACAACAGAATATAAATTCTTCCCCCCCACACAGAGAACATTCTTTATGATAGATCATATGCTAGGACATAAAATAAATCTTAATAAAGTTAAAGAATTGAAATAGTTCAAATATGTACTTCAACTACAGTAGCATAAATTTAGAAATCAATAGCAAGACAAATTTGGGAAGTTTACAAATATGTGGGAATTAAGCAAAACACTCCTGGATAACCAACAGATCAAAAAACAAAATCAAGGCCACGTGCAGTGGCTCATGCCTGTAATCCCAGAACTTTGGGAGGCCAAGGCAGGAGGATCATGAGGTTAGGAGTTCGAGACCAGCCTGACCAACATAGTGAAACCCTGTCTTTACTAAAAATACAAAAAATTAGCTGGGCATGTTGGCAGGCACCTGTAATCCCAGCTACTTAGGAGACTGAGGCAGGAAAACCGCTTGAACCTGGGAGGCGTTGGTTTCAATGAGCCAAGATCACATCATTGCACTCCACCCTGGGCAACAACGCCAGACTCCATCTCAAAATAAAATAAAATAAAATAAAATAATTAAATAAAATAAAATAAAATAAAAAATAAAAAGGAAAATAAAAAATTTTTTTGAAAGAGTAAAAAGACATGACATCTGAATTTATGGGATATTGCTAAAGCAGTGCTGAGGGTTAAGTGTATAGCTTCGATAGCCTTAAAAAGGTAAAAAGAGCTAAAAAAGAAAAATATCTCAAATCAATAAGCTAACTTTCCACCTTAGACAATAGTAAAAGATGGAAAACTAAACCTTAAGCAGAAAGAATGAAGAAAATAAACATTAAAGTGGATATTAATGAACTAGAGAATAGAAAAAGAATAGATAAAATATATAAAACCAAAAGGTGGTTTTTGGAAAAGGTTGACCAAATTAACGAGCCTTTACCTAAGTGACCAAGGAAAACAAGATAGAAGATGCAAATTAATACAATAAAAATGAAAGAGGAAACAGTACTACAGACTTTATAGAAATAGAAAGGATTATAAATACTATGAACAACTGTTTACCAACACATTAGATAACTTAGATGAAATAGATAAATTTCTAAAAGATACACTCTACCCAAATTGATTCAAGTAGACAGACAATCTGAATAAACCTATAACAAAAGAAGAAATTGAATCAGTCATCCAATGACTATGAATAAAATTTCAAACACAAAAGCCTTCCTTGCTTAATTCTACCAAACATTCAAAGAGAAAGTAATACCAATTCTTTACCAACTTTTCCAGAAAAATTGAAGAAGACACTTCTCAATTCATTCTATAAGGCCAATATTAATCTGATACCAAAACCAGACAAAGGCATCATATGCGTCATTTAAGAAAAACAAACTACAGGCCAATATCTCTTATAAATATATATGCAAAAATCCTCAAAACAAACACAAAGCACTACCAAACCAAATCCAGTAACATATAAAAAGAACAATATAGCATAGACAAGTAGGACCTAATCTGGGCATGCAAACTTGGTGTAACATCTGAAAATTAATTAATGTAATACATCTTATCAGCAGACTAAAAAATCAAAATTGCATGATAGTATCAATAAGTAAAGAAAAAAAAAGTCTCATAAAATCCAACACCCTTACTTTTTCATGATAAAACCACAAAAAATAGGAATAGAAATTGTTTTAGTCAGTGTTCTCCATAGAAACAGAATGGAAAATACAAATTAATTAATTTGTATTTAATGTATTTATATATATACAGATTATATAAACCATATTCATATAAATATGTCAAGACCATAAGAAATCTGTTTTTTTTCCCGAAAAAATAGTGCTAGGACAACTGGATGCTTACATACAAAAAAAATTAATATAAACCCATACCTTATGCCATATACAAAAATTAACTCAAGATTGTTTAAATATCCAAATATCAGAGCTAAAACTATTTTTAAAATGCATATGGGTAAACCTCCAAAACCTTGTATTTGGCAAAGAATTATTCAATGTAATCCAATATGCCCAAACAATAAAATAAAAAATAGCCTAATTGGATTTTTTTAAAAACTAAAAACTTCTGTGCTTCAAAGCACACCATCAAGATAGTGGAAAGAGAGATGGGCACTGTTTCTCATGCTTGAAATCCAAGTGACTCAGATGTCAGAGGTGGGAGGCTTGGCTGAGGCCAGGAGTTTAAGGCTGCAGTGAGCCATGATCCAGCCACTGCATTCCAACCTGGGTGACAGAGGAAGACCCTGTCTCTGAACATAAAACAAAACAAACCAAAAAGAAAGTGAAGGCCGGGCGCGGTGGCTCAAGCCTGTAATCCCAGCACTTTGGGAGGCCGAGACGGGTGGATCACGAGGTAAGGAGATCGAGACCATCCTGGCTACCACGGTGAAACCCCGTCTCTACTAAAAAATACAAAAAAAAAAAACTAGCTGGGCGAGGTGGCGGGCGCCTGTAGTCCCAGCTACTCGGGAGGCTGAGGCAGGAGAATGTCGTGGGAGCCGGAGGCGGAGGTGAGCTGAGATCAGGCCACCACACTCCAGCCTGGGTGACAGAGCGAGACTCCGTCTCAAAAAAAAAAAAAAAAAAAAGAAAGTGAAATGACAACTCACAGAATGAAATATCTTTGCAATTATGTATCTGGTGAAGGACTTGTTTCTAGAATACATAAAGAACACTTACAACTCAATGATTAAAAATATAAATAAACTGATTTAAAAATACACAAAAACTCTTCATATAATTTTTCCAAAGAAAACATACAAATGACCAAGATAACTGAAAATATATGTCCATACAAAAACTTGTCCACAAATGTTGATAGCAATATAATTCATGATAGCCTAACAGTGGAAAAAATTCAATTGTTCATCACTGGAAAAATGGATGGCATATAAACCATGGTATATCCATACAATGGAATATTATTTGGTCATAAAAATGAAATACTGATACATGCTATAACATGAATGCATTTTGAAAGCATCATGCTAAGTGAAAGTATACAATTACAAAATTTCACATATATGATTTTATTCATTTGAAAGTTCACAATAGAGAAATGTATAGAAATAGAAAGTAGATTAATAATTTCTTAGAGCTGAGTAGGAGACCTAAGGGTTAGGGGAAATAGTTTAAAAATATACATTTTTTCTAGAGATGATGAAAGTGTTTTAAAATTGTGGTGATAGTCACATGTATCTGGCAATATACAAAAAACACAGAATTGTGCATTTTAAAGGGCAAAATTTTATGTTATATAAAGTATAGCTCAATATATCTGTTTCAAAATTACATTCATGGGAGGAAGGGTGGAACAAGATGGAGCAATACAAGGCTCCACACTTATTTTTCCCCTGGCAAGCACACAAATTCAACCACTATCTACACAAAAAAGTACCTCATTAGAACCAAAAACCAGGTAAATGTTCACAGTACCTGGTTTTAATTTTATACCACTGAAACGGGCAGTTAAATAGTTAGAAAAATAAACAGTCTTGAATTGCCAGTGCTAGCCCTTCCTCATACTCCAGCAGCATGGTGTAATGTGCTGGGGAGAGGAAGAGCACAGCAAATGTGAGGCAGTGAACTCAGGACTGTCCTGTTATAGCAGAAAACAAAACTAAACCAAACTTAGCTGATGTCTGGCCATGGAGGAAGAATTTAAATCATCCCCAGCCAGAGGGAATAGTCATCATAGTGGTCCAAGCTTCGGTTACACCAAGACTCCCCACTATTTTCTAAAGTGCTCTGGGACTCTAAGTTAACTTGGAAGACAGTCTAGGCCACAAGACTGCAACTCCTAGGCAAGTCCTAGTGCTAAACTGGGCCGAGAGCCAGTAAACTGGAAAGGCAAACAGCTTACTGAGACACCAGCTAGAGCAGCTAAGGCAATGCTGGCATCATCTTTCATAGCCCCAGGCTTCACAGCTGGTAGCTCCTCTTGAGATGAGAGGAAAGGGTGGGGAGGACTTTGTCTTGCATCTGAATACCAGCTCAGCCACAGCAAGATAGGGCACCAGTCAAAGTCATGAGGACCCCTGTCCAAGCCCTAGCTCCTGGGCGACATTTCGGGACATGCTCTGGACCAGAAGAGAACCTGCTGCCTTGAAGAGAAAAACCCAGTTCTGGCAGGATTCATCACCAGCTAACTGAAGAGCCCTTGAGCCCTGAATCACTAGCAGTAATACCCACCTAATACCTCAAGGGCCTTAGGTGAGACTCTAAGAGACTTACTGGCTTCACATAAGACTCAGCAAATTCCCAGTTGTGGTGTCAATGAGGCAAGACTCCTTCCACTTGAAAAAAATGAAGGAAAAAGTAAAGAGTACTCTGCCTTGTACTGGCCATAGGGTTGTAAAACATGAAGTGTGCTCCTGGGATCCCCAGTTCCAGGATTTGGTTCTTTGGTGACATTTCTGGACCTGCTCTGAGCCACACAGGAGGCCCCAAACCTGAAAGGTGAGACCCAGCCCAGGCAGTATTCACCACAAGCTCACTGAAGAGCCATTAAGTCTTAACGGAATATTGGCGGGAGACTGGTAGTACTCTTCAAGGGCCTGTGGTGGTGGTGGCCACAGGGTGAGCCTCCTCTGCCTTCAAAAAAGGAGGGAAGGATGAGAAGGATTGCACCTGGCAGTGTGAGTGTCAGCTCAGCTGCAGTACAATAGAATGCCAGGTAGAGTTTTTAGGTTTTTGACTTTAATCCCTGGCTCCCAGATGGCACCTCTGGATGTGGCCAGACCCTGGGGGTATACATGGCCCTGAAGAGAAGGACACAGGCCTGACTGCCTTCACCATCTACTGATTGCAGAGCCCTAGGGCCTGCAGCAAACATAGGTGACAGCCAGGGAGTTGTTAAAGCAGGCTTTGGGTAAAACACAGTGCTATGCAGACGTCAGGTCTGACTCAGCACAGTCTGAGTTGTGGTGTTCACAGGAATGCTTATGTCACTCCACCACAGCTCTAGTGGTTAAGAAAGAGAAAGAAACTCCGCCGGGCATGGTGGTTTATGCCTGTAATCCCAGCACTTTGGGAGGCCGAGGTGAGTGGATCACCGGAGGTCAGGAGTTCAAGACCAACATGGAGAAACACCATCTCTACTAAATATACAAAATTAGCCAAGTGTGGTGGTGCATGCCTGTAATCCCAGCTACTTGGGAGGCTGAGGCAGGAGAATTGCTTGAACCCAGAAGGCAGAGGTTGTGGTGAGCTGAGATTGTGCCATTGCACTCCAGCCTGGGCAAAAAGAGCAAAACTCCATCTCAAAAAAAAAAAAAAAAAAGAGAGAGAGGCATTTCATTTGTTTGAGAAAAAAATAAGAATAAGAAAAGAGAACAAAGAGTCTCTGCCTGGTAATCTAGAGTACTCTTCTGAATCTTTTCCAAGACCGTCAAGAAGGTGCCTCTATGAATCTGCAAGAACCACAGAATTACTGGGCTTGGGTGCCCCTTAAAGCAGACGTAGCTTAAATCACAACACCCAAATCATGTTGAATATCTGGAAAACCTTCCCAAGAAGGACAGGTACAAATAAGCCCAAGCTGAGAAGACAACAATAAACACCTCACTCCTCAATTCACAGGCACAGGTGAATATCAGCAGGCTAAAGGCCATTTAGGAAATGAACTAAATGAACATTCAGCAAATGAACTGGTAGAATCAGCAAATGAAATTAGGTACCAGGGACCAATCGTGGAGAAACAGAGATATGTGACCTTTCAGGTAGAGAACTTAAAAATCACTGTTTTGAGGAAAATCAAAGAAATGCAAGATAACACAGAGAAGAAAGTCAGAATTTTATCAGAAAAATTTAAAAAAGACATGGAAATAAATGAAAAGAATCAAGCAGATACTCAAGCTGAAAAATGCAATTGACATACTGAAGAATGCATCAGTCTTTTAATAGCAGAATTCATCAAGCAGAAGAAAGAGTTAATGAGCGTGAAGACAGACTATTTGAAAATACACGGTCAGAGAAGAAAAATAGATAAGAATAAAATCAATAAAACACACCTACAGGATCTAGAAAATAGCCTCAAAAGGGCAAATCTGAGTTATTAGCCTTATCAAGGAGGTAGAGAAAGAGATAGGGGTGGAAGGTTTATTCAAAGGGATAATAACAGAGAATTTTCCTTGCCTAGAGAAAGTTATCAATATTCAAGTAAAAAAAGGTTAGGGTAACCTCAACTCAAAGACTCATGGTAACCTCAAACCAAAAAACATACAACAAATACACAAAAAATAAAAAACAAGAAACTAAATCACATCACCAGAGAAAGTCACCTTTACTAAAAGGAAAGCAAGAAGGAAAGAAAGAAGAAGAGACCAAAAAAACAAGTAGAGAACAAATAACAACATGACAGAAGTAAGCCCTTACTTAACAATATAATATTGAATGTAAATTGATTAAATTTTTCAATAAAAAGGCATAGAATGGCTAACTGGATTTTATAAAAATGACCCAATGAACTGTTGCCTACAAGAAACACACTTTAGGCCAGCATGGTGTCTGTCACCTGTAATCCCACTTCTTTGGGAGGCTGAGGTGGGTGGATCTCCTGAGGTCAAGAGTTCAAGGCCAACTATGGCCAATCTGGTGAAACCCTATCTATACTAAAAATACAAAATTAGCTGGGCATAGTGGCACGGGCCTGTAATCCCAGCTACTCAGGAGGCTGAGGTAGAAGAATCACTTGAACCCAGAGGCAAAAGTCGGAGTTAGCAGAGATCACCTTACTGCACTCCAGCCTGAGACAGAGCAAAACTGTGTCTCAAAAAACAAACAAACAAAAGCACACTTTACCTATAAAAACACATATAGACTAAAAACAAAAGGATGGAAAAGATATTCTATGCCAATGAAAAACAAAGAACAGCAGGAGTAGCTATACTTACATTAGACAAAATTGATTTCAAGACAAAAACTATAAGAAGAGATGAAGAAGGTCACTATATAACAATAAAGGGGTTAATTCAGCAAAAGGATTTAACAATTTTACATGTAATTGCATCCAACACTAGATCACCCAGATATATAAGCAAATATTGTTAGAGCTAAAGAGAGAGATCAGCCGCCATACAATAATAGCTGGAGATTTCAATATCTCACTTTCAGCATTGGATAGATCTTGCAGACATAAAATCAACAAAGAAACATTGGACTTACTCTGCACTATAGGCCAAATGGACCAAATATATATTTATAGAACATTTCATCTAATGGTGGAAGAACACATACTCTTTTCCTCAGCACATGGATCATTCTCAAAGATAGACCACATTTTAGTTCACAAAATGCCTTAAAACTTTCAAAAAAAATTGAAATAATATCAAGCATCTTCTCTGACCACAATGGCATAAAACTATAAAACAATATCAAGAGGAATTTGGGAAACTACACAAACACATGAAAACAAAGCAAGACACTCTTTAGTGACCAGTAGGTTAATAACACAGTTAACAAGGAAATTGAAAAGTTTCTTGAAACAAATAAAAATTGGAACACAACATACCAAAACTTATGGGATACAGTGAAAGCAGTACTAATAGGGAAGTTAATAGCTGTAAGAGCCTATATCAAAAAATAAGAAAAATTTCAAATAAACAACCTAGTGTTTCATCTTAATGAACTAGTGAAGCAAGAGCAAACTAAACCCCCTATTAGCAGAAGAAAAGAAATAATACAGATCAGAGGAGAAATAAACACATTTGAAATAAAGAAAGCAACAGAAAAGATTAATGAAATGAAAATTTGGCATTTTGAAAAGATTAAAAAAACTGAGAAAATTTTAGCCAGACTAAGAAAAACAGAAAACTCAAATAAATAAAAATCACAGATGAAAAAGGAGACATCACAACTAGTAATTACAATTAATATTACAAGTAATAGTGAAGAAATTTAAATAATCATTAGTTGCTACTATGAGAAACTTCATGCCAATAAATTTGAAACTCTAGAAGAAATGGACAAATTCCTGGATATATATAACCTGCCAAGATTGAACTATACAGAAATTTAAAACCTGAACAGACCAATAACACATAACAAGATGGAAGCCATAATAAAAAGTCTCCCAGTAAAATAAAGTCTGGGGCCTGCTGACTTCTAAGAAACATTGAGGGAAAAACAAATACCAATCCTATTCAAATTGTTTCAAAAAACAGGAAGAGGGAATGCCTCCAAAATCATTCTACAAGGCTAGTATTATCCTATACTAAAACCAGACAAAGACACATCAAAGGAAGAAGAAGGAGGAGGAGGAGGAGGAGGAGGGGGGGGGGAGGAAGAAAGAAAGAAAGAAAGAAAGAAAGAAAGAAAGAAAGAAAAGAAAGAAAGAAAGAGCAAACGAACTACAAGCCAATATTTCTGATGGATATTGATGTAAAATCATCAATGAAATACTAGCAAACCAAATTCAACAATGCATTAAGAAGATTACTCATCATGACCAAATGGGATTTCTCTCTGGCATGCAAAGATGGTTCAACATAGGGAAATCAATCGGTGTGGTACATCATAACAACAGAATGAAGGACAAAAAACATGATAATTTCAATTCATGCTGAAAAGGCATTTGATTAAATTCAATTATCACTTTATAATAAGAATCTTCAAAAAACTGGTTATAGAAGAAACATACCTCAGCATAACAACATCCAGATATGACAGACCAAAAGCTGGTTTCATACTGAATGAGGAAAAATGGAAAGTGTTTCCTCTGAGATCTGGAACACAACAAGGATGCCTAATATTACCACTGTTACTCAACAGAATTTGGAAGTCCTAGCTAGAGCAATCATATAAGAGAAAGAAATAAGTTGCATCCAAATTAGAAAGGAAGAATTCAAATTCTCCTTGTTGGCAGGCGATATGATCTTATATTTGTAAAAACTAAAGACTCCATCAAAAAACTATTAAGAATGATAAATAATTCAGTAAAGTAGCAAAATACAAAATCAACATACAGAACACAGTAGTATTTCTGTATGTCAAAAGTGAACAATCTGAAAAAGAAATAAAAAATTAATCTCATCTACAGTAGCCACAAATAAAATTAAATATCATGGAGTTAATTCCAAGATAAGTTAAAAGTGCTCTATAATTAAAACTATGAAACAGTGATCGACAAAATTGAAGAGGACTCAAAGAAATGGAAATATGTTATTCCATGTTTATGGACTGGAAGAATCAATCTTGTTAGAATGTCCATACTACCCAAAGCAAGCTACAGATTCAATGCAATCCTTATCAATATATCAATGACAATTTTCACAGAAATAGAAAAAATAACCCCAATATTTATATGGAACCATAAAAGGCCCAAAATAGCTAAAACTATCCTAAGCCAAAGAGTAAAATTGGAGGAATCCCATTACCTGACTTCATATATACTACAGAACTATAGTGACCAAAATAGCATAGTATTGGCATAGAAACAGACATAGAGATCAATGGAACAGAAGAGAGAACCCGGAAACAAATCCACACACCTACAGTGAACTGATTTTTTAATAAAGGTGCCAAAAGCATACACTGAGGAAAAGAGAATCTTTTCAATAAATGGTGCTAAGAAAACTGGATATCCATTTGCAGAAGAATGAAACTAGATCCCAATCTCTTGCCATTTACAAAAATAAAATCTAAATGGATTAACGACTTAAATCTAAGACTTCAAACTATGAAATTACTATAACGAAGCATTGGGGAAAATCCCAGGACATTAGTCAGGGCAAGAATTTCCTGAGTGTATAAGTAAATGTGGTACTTATACACAGTGGAGTCCTTATTATTCAGCCATAAAAACAAATGAAATCCTGTCGTTTGTGATATGGGTGGAACTGAAGATCATTATGCTAAGTGAAATAACCCAGGCACAGAAAGACAAGCAAAGGCAACAAAAGGAAAAATGAACAAATAGGATCACATTGATGCAGGATTTTTTGTCCCTTAGTTTAGCTAAAATCCAGGTTCTTGTCACATGACCAGGAAAAATTAGGCATACGGACACATGGAAATGTGAGAAGAGCAGAATGTATTAAAAGAAAACTCTCAGCAAAAAAAAGGAGGGTCAACAAGCTCCCACCTCCCAGATTGAGTACCAGGCCACCACACAAACCAGCTTACCAGTGGGGAAGAGGTCAGACTCCTCCCCATCTGCATAAAGCATGTATTTCTGGGAGCTCCACGACATTCTCCCAGGGCACTGGCAGGCCCCCAGTCTATTGTGGGCATGTCCAGACAAAGCCCTTGGCGGGTTCCCTCATCTGCACAAAGTCAACTGATATAAACATTTGTAGGGTGGATCAGAGATTCTCTGGGGATCCTCCCTTATCTGCCTCCTGCGTCTATCTACATCAAGTTAAAAAGTTTCTGCACAAGCAAAGAAAACAATCAACAAAGTGAAGACACAACACACAAAATGAGAGAAAATATTTGAAAACTACCCATCTGACAAGGAATTAATAACCAGGATACATACAAAGCTAAACAACTGTATGGAAAAAAATTTAATAATCCGATTAAAAATGGACAAACGATTTGAATAGACATTTTTCAAAAGAACACATACTATTGGCAAACAGTCATATGAAAAGGTGCTTGATCTCATTGATCATCAGAGGTATGCAAATCAAAACTACAATGCGATATCATCTTTTGCAGTTAAAATGGCTTATATCCAAAAGATAAGCAATAACAAATGTTGGCAAGGATGTGGCAAAAAGGGAAGCCTTTTACACTGTTGATGGGAGTGTAAATTAGTACTACCAACATGAAGAACAGTTTGGAGATTCCTTGAAAAACTAAAAATAGGACTGTTATATGATTCAGCAATCCCACTGCTGGGTATATATCCAAAATAAAAGAAATCAGTATATCAAAGAGACAACTGCACTGCTGTTTGTTGCAGCACTATTTGCAATAGCAAAAGGTGGACACAATCTAAGTGACCATAACAGAAGAATGGATAAAGAAAATATGGTGCTTATACACAATGGAGTACTATTCAGCCATAAAAACAAATGAAATCCTGTCATTTGCAACATGTATGGAACAAAAGGTCACTATGCTAAGTGAAATAAGCCAGGCACAGAAGTCAAGCATCACATGCTCTCACTTATTTGTGGGGTCTAAAAAATTAAAATAACTGAACTCATGGAGATAGGAGTAGAAGCATAGTTACCAGAAACTGGGAAGGGAGGGTAGTGTGGGTTGGAGGTTGGAGGAGTGGTATGGTGGTGGTAGGAATGGTTAATGCTTTAAAAAAAGAATAGAGGAATGAATAAGACCTAATATTTATTAGCACAACAAGGTGACTATACTCAATAATAATTTAATTTTACATTTTAAAATAACTAAAAGAGTATAACTGGATTGTCTGTAACACAAAGCATAAATGCTTGAGTGGTGGATACCCCATGTTACATGATATGATTATTATGCATTGCATGCCTGTGTTAAACAACTCATGTATCCCATAAACAGATCCACAAAAATTGAAATAAAAAATTAAAATGACATCTATAGAAACACAAAATAATAAATTAGAGAACACTGTTTATAATACCCACAAATGTCTTGCGTTTTCAACATATGCAAATCAATCATTATGATACATCATATTAACAGAATGAAGGACAAAAACCATATGATCATTTCAATTGATGCTGAAAAAGCATTTGATTATATTCAACATTGCTTTGGAAGAAAAATCCTCAAAAAACTGGGTATGGAAGGAATGTATCATAAAATATTAAATACTGAGCAATTATCTCAAGAAAATTTTTAATAAACTAATCATAACATTTTGAAAAAAATTTTTTAAATATATAGCTAGGCTTCAACAAATGAAAGGTAACCCCTGTTCTTGGATAGGATAATTCAATATTATTAAGATATAACTTCTCCCTAAATTAATTAATAACTATTATACAATATCATTTAAAATATCAAAATGATTTATTATGAAATGAAACAAGTTGATGTCATAATTCATATAGAAAAAAGTCTAAGTATATCCAATAAAACCTTTAAAAATCATGGGGGCAGACTAATTTTGCAAGATAGTCAAATATACTCTAAAGCCTCTGTAATTAAAAACCTGTGAGGCCAAGTATGGTGGCTGATGCCTGTAATCCCAGCACTTTGGGAGGCCAAGGCAGATGAATCATGAGGTCAGGCAATGGAGACCAGCCTGATCAAAATGGTGAAACCCCATCTCTACTAAAAATAAAAAAATTTCCTAGGTGTAGTAGCACATGCCTGTAATCCCAGCTACTCAGGTAGCTGAGGCAGGAGAATTGCTTGAACACGGGAGTCTGAGATTGCAGTGAGCCGAGATTGTACTACTAACCTCCAGCCTGGGCAACAGAGCAAGACTCCGTCTCAAAAAAAAAAAAAAAAAGTGTGATACTGGTTCATGAATAAGATATATTATTGAAATAGAATAGAAAAAAAAAAAAAACAGAAACACAACTGTGTGCATATGAAATTTAGTGTATGAATAGAGTGGTATCATAAATCACTGTAGCAAAGATAGACTATTTTAGTTAATAAAAATACAAAGACAAGAGTGTACACATTTGGAAATAAAAAAGATAAAATTAGATTTATACTTTACACCCTTTTCAAAAATAAATTTCAAATGAATCAATGATGTAAATGTAAAACATCCATTTCTACAAGTATTAGAAGTATACCTGTCTTAACTACTTTCTAAACTTAGTATAGGGAAAGACTCTCTAATTGTGGCTCAAAATCTGGGGCAATTTTTCAAAAAAACTGCTGATTTTATATTCATAAAATTTCTAAAAATTCATGGCAAAAATACTTTATGAAAAAAGTAAAACAAAGTAAAAGACAGTTGACAAACTGGGATAAAATATTCTACAGACAAAGGGCTAATATCCCCAATATGTTAAAAAATACTTTTTAAGTTGAGAAAAAAGGGATTCAAATATCCAATAGAAAAAGAGAGAAAAACGATAAAAATTACCTCAGAAAAGTATAAAAATGACTACTAAAACATATGAAAACTTTTCCAACTCTTACAGTGAGACGAATGCAAGCTAAAATACTTACATCATATCTCACGTATCAGATTGACATTTAATAAATGTATATCATCATATTCTGCTGCCAAAGTTATGAGCAAGCATATCCTTTCATAGAATCCTGGTGGGAATTTAAACTTGTATAATCCTTCTGGAAAGAAATTGGGAAAAACCTAACAAAACTACATATACTACTTTATTTTGGTCCTCCAATTCCATTTACAAGAACCTTCTCTGGGGATAGACTTCTGATAATATGAACTATATATGCACAATGTTCATAGCAGCACAGGCTTGTAATTGCAAAACAATGGGAGTAACCTAAATGTCCATAGATAAGATATGGTTGGTTTATACATTGAAATACTCTGCAGTTGTAAAAAAAAATGAGAACTGTTTGAACTAATATTAAGGATCATGTTAAAAGTAGTATTTTAGTATTAAACTTATACTAAGGATGGCTACTGACTGGAAGCCATCTTTAGATCCTACAGTCTACTGGATATCACTGTGTATTCACAGAGAAAAGTTCAGAGTCATACATGCAAATAAAGTGTACATGAAGTCTTCCAACAACTGGAATGAGCTTTCAAGTGGATTATTCTGCAATCAAACCCACAGATGAGATGTAGCCTGCACTTTGACTACAGCTTTACGCAACCATGGGCAGAGGAGCCAGCTAAGCAGAGAAAAGTCTCCTGATGTCTCACAACTGTGAGACATAATGGATGTTGTTTTAAGTCTCTATACTCGTGGTAATTTGTTTCACAGCCATAAAAAACCAATACAGTATTATAAGGAAAAAGTTGCAACTTTACGCAGGATGTCACCTCAAACAAGTGATCAAAGTTTATACCACCAATTATGAGATGTAGATATCATGTACACTCTGTTCTACTGGGAAGGAAACATCATCACTTTTGTTGTAATATTGCCAACTGAATAACTTTAATGTGATTACAAGAAAACTTCAGATAAATATAAATTGAGAGACAGTTTACAAAATAACTCTTCAAAATTAGTAAGGTTCTGGAAGACAAAAACAGACTGAGGAAGTGCCTGAGTCCGTAGAAGACTGAAGGACACATAAAACTAAATGGAAAGTGCTATACCAAATTGGGTACCAGAAAGGAAAAGAGTAGCAGTAGGAAAATTAGCAAAATTTGAATAAAGTCTGTGATTAATTAATAGCATTATTTCAATGTTGTGATAAGTTTATGTTATTGATAAGTGTACTATAGCTATGTCAGATATTAACATTAGTGTATAAAGAATAATAGGAATTCTTTTTAACATTTTTACATCTTTCATGTAAAATTATTTGAAAGTAAAAAATTAAAGAAAAACAAGACAGTGCATGTCATAATCTGAGTAACACCAAGGAACCAGAATTAGTAGAGGCACACAAGGAGAATTTAAAACAGGGATGACTGATATAGAAAAAAGAAAGGAAGTCATAACCATAAAAAGAACTTGTGGATATAGAAAAAGAAATTATATATATATAACTTTATAAATTAAAATGATTGTTACTTAGTTTAAAGCCATAATATTAGATAAAATTATAATGAATTTAATTGAAGAGGAAGTTATAGAGCAGGAAATATGAACTAAGGTGTCAAAATGGAAAGGGGACAATAATTGTATGTTTCAAAATAGCTAAAGAAAAGATTTGGAAAGTTCCCAAAACAAAGAAATGATAAATGTCTGAGATGATGGATATACCTATTACACTGATTTGATCTTTATACATTGTATGCATGTATCAAAATATTACATGTACCTGATAAATATGTACAATGATTATGTATCAATTAAAATAAAGTATAGAAATGAAGAGACATAAAGCACATAGAAGCACCAACATTTTTCTGAGTTTAAAGTAAAAAAAAAAACTGGAAAAAACTTAATGACATTTTAGAATTCCAAAGGTAAAGAGAAATTTCTAATATCTCCAAAAGACAAAAAAAAATTACTATTTAGAAAAAAAGTTAAAATCACATTGGCATTAGACCTCTTATAAGACATGTTTAGAAAATTAGAAAAAATTATAGAAGACACTAGAAGAAACATTCAACATTCCAAAGTAAAATCACTTTAGATCTATCATTGTACACATTTAAGTCAGCATTGAAATAAAGATACTTTGAGGATATTTAGAAACTATTTTTGTATCTAGAGGTCCTCTGTGCTATGTTTAGTAAAAAAAAAAAAAAAAAAATTGCAAAATAGAAAATGTGTTTGGAAATACAAATAGATGAGACATAAAATCAGTAGTGGAAAAAAACCAATACCATTGATTTTAGTTGGCTCAATAATTTTTGACAAAGAACCTAGAAAGTAAGGGTAATTACTTCACCATGAAAGAGTGAGCATACACAAAGCAAAAATTACAATGTTAGAAATACACTAAAATACGTCATTAATCATGATAACATCCAATAACATCTAAATAAACATTTAGTTCAACACACAGAAGATTTACAAAAGCAATGATTAATATCCTCATGAGAATATGAAAATATATTAATTTTCTGTTGATAAATGTGCAGGAGAAAGAAAATTCAAATGTGGTAAAGCTGTTTTTTTATTTTATTTTATTTTATTTTATTTTATTTTATTGAGATGGAGTCTTGCTCTGTTGCCCAGGCTGGAGTGCAGTGGCACAATCTCGGCTCACTGCAAGCTCTGCCTCTCAGGTTCAGGGCATTCTCCTGCTTCAGCCTCCCGAGTAGCTGGGACTACAGGTGCCCGCCACCACGCCTGGCTAATTTTTTGTATTTTTAGTAGAGACAGGTTTTCACTGTGTTAGCCAGAATGGTCTCGATCTCCTGACCTCATGATCCACCCGCTTCGGCCTCCCAAAGTGCTGGGATTACAGGCGTAAGCCACCGTGCCTGGCCAAAGCTGTTTGTTTTTTGTTTGGGTAGATGACATAGATCTTGACTGCCTCTACATACTGAGAAACTATAAACACGAATCCATATGTGTTAAAGTTACCAGGATAATAGAAATGCTTGTGATATATTATTGTAAATACTTATATTTTCACTACATATAAAATTTTGCAAACAATAGTTTGAACAACCCAGAAAAGGCAGGATGATATTATAACATCAAATATTCATTCAGCCTCACCTATTGCCAGTGTGAGCATTTGCAGACATTCTCTCTGATGACCTCTTGTCTTTGAGTAAAATATTTTGGTGGTCTCTTACCCATCTTGATAGCAGCAGGGTCCATGGAGATCAATCAAAGCTTCAGGCTATCATGATTGCCAGAAATTCAAATCAGCTTAAAATAGCACCCAACCAGGAGGAGCTTCACTTTCTTCCAGACCTGGGATTTTCTTCCCAGCATCAGTGTCTCAGGCAGAGCAAGTAAGGCATAGTGGATGAATAAACTTCATTACTTATGTATGCTAATTATTCATATTACAGGAGATTGAACCATTTTGAACTTGCTGCATTCTCTCTTACTTACAAACTCAGGCCCACACTTCTGTGATCTCACTTGTGGTTTGGCGTTTAGATATTAGTTTTTGTATTTTCCTTCAGAATTTTTGAAATCAGAAACTTACGTAAAAGTTGTAATTCCAGTCAAAGAACATTTTTCCTGAACTATCTGAGTATGTGGTAATGACCTGATTCCCCATTATCCTCAAAACTTTATTGTATATTTTTCACAAACAAGAATATCCTCCTACATAGTGAAAATAAAAAGAATTGGTATCATAAATGGACATTAACCATATGTTCCATCTAATCTTCATGCCCCACTCAAGTTTTACTCATTGTCCATTAATTTATGTAAAGTAATAATTTCTTTATAATTCATGATTACTCATTTTACTTAATATGTCTCTTTAGTTCTCTTCAAACTGGAACAATTCCTCAGTCTTCCCTTGTTTTCCCATGCTTTAACACTTTTGGAAATTACAGGCCAGTTGCTTTTTAAGAATGTTGCCCAATTTTGGTTTCTAATTATGGGTTGCCTTATGATGAAACTCAGGTTCTATATTGATGTGGTATGGCTGTGTCCCCACCCAAATCTCATCTTCAATTGTGGTGCCCATAATTCCCATGTGTTGCGGGAGAGATCTGGTGAGAGGTAATTGAATCATGGGGGCAGTTTCCCCCATACTGTTCTCATGGAAGTGAATCAGTCTCATGAGATTTGAAGGTTTTATAAGGGATTTCCCCTCTCACTTGGCTCTCATTCTTTCTTGCCTGCCACCATGTAGGGAGTCCCCTTGCTGTTCTTTAATCTTCCACCACAATTGTGAGGCCTCCCCAGCCATGTGGAACTGTAAGTCCATTAAACCTCCTTCTTTTATAAATTACGCAGTCTGGGGGATGTCTTTATTAGCAGCGTGAGAACAGACTAATAAATATAATTTGGCAGAAATTCAGCAAGTGTGATGTGGTATTCTTCTCATTGTATTCTGTCTGGTAACAAAGACTTAAATTTGTCCTGTTATGAATGATTTCTACTTGGATCACTAATATCTGCCAGGATTCATGGATTTATTTTCTTCAGTAGACTATAATTTATTACTATTATTATTTTGATAAACATATTGTCTATAATTTGTTTAGGGGAACGTTATTTAAAGTGATTCTTGTGTCTTTTTGAAATGCCTCTATTACTCACTGAACACATTCTTACTTTCTGGTGTAAAACGTGTCGTAAGTGCATTTTGTAGTTTCTCTTCGGCTGTCTTGAAATCAGATACTTTTCCAGGGCCATGTTTCCTTTTAATGATGAATGTTGTTTAGAAGCCAAGATTTAGATGGCATGTGTGCTCATTGCTACTAACGTGTCACTACTACAAGGTCAACACAGAGTCATTTTCATCTCTATTTATTTCTCTACCTATATACATGAGTTCAAAATAATAACTTCAATTCCTATCCCATACCTTAGCATGTAATTTAGCTTTTGCCTTTTCTACAGTTTCTTGTTGGTAGTTGTACCTTGTTTTTGATGACAGCTGAAAAATAAAGCTGCTGTTATCCTTATAACATATGTGAAATTCCCCAATATGTACCTATTCAATTATATTTCCTTGTGACCTCTAATTCACCATGTTGGGCCACTCCTCAACATGGACAATTTCTTACCCTGTTGGGGCTCTGGCACCATGCACCAGGTCAGCCCTTCGATGTGAACACTCTCCTTACTTTCTTGGACTTTGACACACCACAGTAGAGGTGTGGAAGCCCTCCTCATCCTGCTCACTCTCTGACACCTTGTATCAGGCTGCCTGCCAAGGGCATACTTCTCACTATGATCAAGCTCTGACATCTTGCTTTGGGCCATTGTTTTCACCAACTGTCAACTGGAGATACCTACCTCGATCACTCCCAATTAATGGATTTAGGATTGAATTGTTCAAGAGGTAACAATGAAAGAACACTCATTTGATTTTTAAATGTAAAAAAAATACATTATTTTAATTTAGAAACATGTATCGAGATAACTGCAGATTCATGTGCAAACTTAAGAATAACTACACAGAAAGAGCAGTGTATATTTTACATGGTTACACGATTACACCAATGGTGACATTTTGTAAAAGTACAGGGCAACATCACAAACAGAATGCTGACATCAATATATTAAACTAATCTTATTCAGTTTCCCAGTTTTAGTTTATTCATTGTGTGTGTCTCCATGGATGTTTAGCTCTATTGAATTGTATCACTTGAGCAACTTTGTGTATTCCCCATCACAGCTAAGACACTGTAGAGTTCCATCGCCACAAGGATCCCATTGTCACCTTTTTATAACCATACCCCAATTCTTCCTGCCTTTTCCCACTTTATCCCCAACACATAGCAATCACTATTCTTTCTTCAATTCTAAAATTTTGTCATTTCAGAATGTTGTATAAATGGCATCATGCAATAAATAACTTTTTGAAATTCGCTTTCTTTGCTCAGTACAATTCCAAATAGATCACCGAACTTGTTGCTCATATCAATAGGTTATGCTTTTTCCTTAATAAGTAGTGTTCCATGGTATGGTTGTTATCACTACACAGTATGTATTATGCAACAAAGGTTTACTTATATAATGTTCAAACACAGATATGAATAATTTATTAGTTTGTAACTTTGAATAGCATTTAGTTTTGAGGAAAAGGAAAATCTAGGAGGTTCCATGAAGGGATCTTCTCAAATTCTCAAATAGTAATGTTTTATTTCTCACTCTATTTCTTGGTTATATAAGTGGGCTCACTGTGAAAATTCATAAAGCTGCATCACTATGATTTGTTCACTTTGCTTATGCACTAATACTTTAATACAGTGAAAATATAAAGTAAACGTGAAAGGAAAATTAAAATATTCAATAAGTTTAAATTCTTTATATAAAATAGAAATGATACTCAAAGTTAAAATTAAATGTCTTAATTAAGCAAACTAGTTGCAATACTCTTGGAACACTTTGTTACTTAATGTATAAAGAATATTTGTAAGCCAATTAGAATAAAAGATCATTGTAATCACAATAATTAGTAAGAAAATACAGCAAAACATAGCCATTTCTTTCTAAAAGAACAACCGATACCATAGTAGCTAGCGACATAGCAATAAGAAATGTATAAGTAGAAAACTTGACAACTTTGCTAAAGGACATAAAATACAATGTAAAGTAATTGAGAGACAAACTATATTTTGAATAAGTACCAACAGGAACGAAGAAGTTATCCCCCAGAGCTTGCTATGGACTAGAAAGAAGAGTATAGAAAAATGTTTAATTCCATTTATGTGAAAAAATAAAGATAAGATTAGATGTATATGAGTACAGGTATAATTGCATAGAAAAAGGACTGTAGAGGCAAACACCAGGCTCCTACAAGTCCTTATTTCTGCTCTAGAGAATTTTAGAGATATATTTGTATGTGTGTAGACAGGGATGTGGGAAAAGTATTATTAACTATTGTTATGAATTGATGCGAACATATTACTTAGAATAAAGGGTAGGTAAAATATACAAATATGTACTCATATAGAAAAACTCATATAGTTAAATATATGAATGAACATGTTTAAACATATATGCTATGTATTTTTAATTAAACATATACAGCATTTTCTGGATAACAAATATGTCTATTTTTTATGTGAGAAAGGGAAATAAATATATTCAGGTAGGACTCCAGGTTTCAAGGAAACTGAAGACACTGAGCAACTAGAGATGAAATATTGAGAAAGAAAAGTAAAAGAATCTCACCAGACACAAATGAGATTAAAATTACTTTTACCTTAGTCCTGATATCCCTGGATGTGTAGAGATTCTTCACGTACCTATACAAAACACATGTGACTGTTTCCCAAATTAATCAGGGTTAAAAACGAATCCAAAGAAGAAACAGATACTAATAGTTCCTACAAATTTAGCCTATAAATGACACTATTTGAAGATTTGAGATCTACGAAAGATATAGTTTAAACTCTGTATATCAGTAATGGGCAGTTTCTGAACTTCAAACTGATAGAGGAGAAAGGAATGTGAAGATCAGAAGACTCTTACTGAATCCCGCAGATATATGAGAATTCTCTGTGTTCAAAAGGGCAGCATTTGAGTGGAGGTGGTGTGCATGGTAGGAGGTTGATGGAAGGACCATAGCAAATGTATAAAGAATTCTCAAAACTCAACAGTAAAAGAATCAATCCAATTTGTAAAATGGTAAAGGACATGAATGGACGCTTCACTGAGGAGGATATATAGATGACAAGTAAGCATATAAAATGATGTTCAGATCATGATTGATTAGGGAAAAACAAATTGAAGCCACCATTAGATATCACAACATTCAGATCAGAATGACTAAAAAAAAGTGGCAGCACAAAATACCAGTAAAGATGCAGAGAACTACATCCCTCAGACATTACTGCTGGGAATGGAAAATGGTACGCCTGCCCTGGAAAACAGTTTGGCAGTTTGTTGCAAAATTAAACATATAATTGTCATACAACTTAGGGATTGAACCCTTCAATAATTATCCCAGAAAAATGAAAATTCATGTTCACATGTAAACCTAAACCTTTCATAGGGGCTTTATTTCTAATAGCTAAAAGCTAGAAAGAGTCCACATATCCTTCAACAGGTGAACGATTTAACAGACTGTAGTACATCCAAGAAGATGCTGAAGATCTTCTCTTCAGCAACACGTTTGGCATTTTTACAAAACTAAAACTACTCTAACCATGAAATCCAGCAATCTTACTCTTTGTCATTTAGTCAAAAGAGCTGAAACCTTATGTCCACACGAAAATCTGCTCACAGATGTTTATAACAGCTTTCTTCATAATTGTTCAAACCTGAAGCAATGAAAATGTCCTTTGGTAATAAATGGATAAGTAAACCATGGTACATCGAGACAAAGGGATATTATTCCCTAACAATAAAAGAGCCATCAAGTCATAAAAAGACATGGATGAACATCAAATACTATAGTGAAGTAAGCCAATCTAAAAAGGCTACATACCATATGATTCCAGCTATATGACATTCTGGAAAAGGCAAAACTATGGAAATAATACAAGGGTTAGTAAAACCAGATATTGGGAGGAGAAAGGGATGAAAAAGGGGATCACAGGAGTTTTAAGGAAGTGAAAGTATTCTGTATGCTGAAGACAAGTCATTACACATTTGACCAAATCCATAAATGAACAACATCAAGAGTGAACCCTAACGTAAACTATGGACTTGGAGTGATAATGATGTGTCAATGTAAGTTCATCAATTGTAATAACTACACCACTTTAATGCAATATGTTGATAGTAGGGGAGGTTGTGCATATGTGGGAGCCAGGAATATATGGGACATCTCTGTACCTTCTGCTCAATTTTGCTGTGAACCAAAAACTACTCTAAACATAAATATATTTTTAAAAATCACTTTGGTGTCCATGATCAGATATTGACAACTTTTCAATTTCAATATAGTATTATCTACAAATGTGTTCTGGGAAGTCAGCAAATTCTTTGGTTTGAAAAGCAAGATATTAAAATATGTCACAGTTATTTTAAGTTAAAGGAAAACACCAAATATTTGATGAAAATCATGTGGTAAATATGTACAACTATTTGAAGAAAAAGTAATATTTCAATGCTCTATGCATGCAGTATAGTTCTCTGGTACTCATTTTAAAATGCCTTTTTGTTACAGTTACATCAGATGAATTCATCAAAGATTTTGTGTTTTTCAAGACAATGAATATAAAAAGAACACTAATGTATTCTGAGATTTTAAATACTTAATAAGGTGTAGTTGACCTTAAGGAATCACGTTTTGTTAATTCAATACAAAGTAAGGGAAGTTTGATGTTTTGCCTAGTAGTAGCACTTCAACCATTCAGAGTGTAGGGTCCAGAGAATGTAATTTCCAAAGTAAGTTAATAATTATTTTTCACCAGCAGCTATTTCCTAGGCCACACAGTCTTGCCACCCTGGTCATTATGAAAGTTAAGCTGTGTCTGTTATACATGTTT
Source organism: Papio anubis (assembly GCF_008728515.1). Lineage (NCBI taxonomy): Eukaryota > Metazoa > Chordata > Mammalia > Primates > Cercopithecidae > Papio > Papio anubis. The sequence continues at coordinate 77,729,822 of NC_044986.1, read as the reverse complement.
TGGGGAGAAAGGAAGAACCCATCTGAAGGTGGACCCTTTGGCATAACTTTTTCTGAAACTTCTTTGAAGGAACTAAAACTATAGGAGCTCTGCAACTCTCCTGCAGAGGTTCAGTGAGAACCATTATGGGAAGGTTACTACACCAATGCTTATGTTTATCTTCAGACACCATTCCTATCCCCAGCTGCCACATACGGGGCATAGTTTTCCAAATATTTTTCTTTTCCCCAGTTTACTTTCCATCTTTCTTCTAAACTGCTGCTGCTTCCAGCTGAGGGGTAGTTGGTGTTACTTCATTGGAAAATTTACTTAGTTCCTACACAGGAGGACTCTTCAGCATGAATTAAATCTTTGCCTGACAACTACATCCCCTAATCAGATATTTTCAATATAATTTATTCCAGAAAAGTCTGACATTTTGAGGACATTTGATATATCCTGAAACTTGAAAAAGTGTCACAATTTACACCATGGACAAAAAAATCATTTCAAATCAATTATCAACTTACCTATAACAGTGGAGAGACAGGAGTTAAGAGATTAGAATTCAACTTGAAGGACACACTCTGAGTGCAATGCAAAGAAAGGTAGGGTGTAGGAGGCAAAAAAGAGAAGGCAGGATGCCTAGTAAAAATGTAGGCAGGAGCTTAGGGAAACTTTCACAGGGGTAGTGTGACAGTGGAGTGGAGTGGGAAGGAAGAGAATCCTAAGTTTTTTTTTTTTTTTTTTTTGAGACGGAGTGTCGCCCTGTCACCCAGGCTGGAGTGCAATGATGCAATCTCAGCTCACTGCAACCTCCGCCTCCTGGGTTCAAGCGATTCTCCTGCCTCAGCCTCCTGAATAGGTGGGATTACGGGTGCGCACCACCATGCCTCTACTAAAGCTAATCTTTAGTAGAGATGGAGTGTCACAGTGTTGGCCAGGCTGGTCTTGAACCCCTGACCTCGTGATCTGCCCGTCTCCACTTCCCAAAGTGCTGGGATTACAGACGTGACCCACCACGTCCAGTCAATCCTAAGATTCTTAGAAGATATTTTGTGAGCAAAAGAAATTGGATTTGGTGACTGATAAGAAATGAAGGACTTTAGACAAACCCTAATGCTGGCAATACCTACAAAAACTGAACAAACTATGGGAAAAAAAATTACGAACCCAAAATGAAGGCATTGGAGACCAATATAAGAATACAAAAACTAGGGATAATCTAATCTTTAAAAAAAGAAAACTTTACATGGTGTATTCCAGATGTACCTGGACTTTCTCCTTTGTGCTCAGAAAGATGAAATCCAGGCAGACATTGACAATCTTACTAGACTGAAGGAGGAGGTAAGATGTTAGGCATGCAAGAATGGCTGGAAATTGGGGTAGTGGGGGAACTGAGGGTGGGAGTTGGGGGATATGTTTAAATTCCCAAGAGAAGAGAGTCACAGAGATCCCAAATTTACATGAAAATTCCCCATAAATTGTTGTCTAACTCAAACTATGCACATGCCAGGTGCAGCTTCAAGAAATCCAAAGGAAAGCATTAAGCTGCAGCTTCAAGAAATCCTTTGGAAAGCATAGCAAAGATTTCAGGAACTGCCACCACTGGAAAGCAAGTGTTTTGAAGTACAAATTCCTCCTCCAAGTTAGAGGGGCTTGGTAAAAACATCAGGTTTTTATCGGAAATCCTGAAAGGCCAAAACCTAGGCATAAGGGCAAAACTAAACAAATCAGTTGTAATGAAGCCTGAATGTAACTCTCTATAGGGTAAATGTGATCCACCTGACTAAAGAAGATTTAACCTCTTTGGAGAATAAGATCTTTCACAGTTTCTATAGTTCTTCATTCATAATTTTGTGTGCCTGACATTCAATAAGAAATTATAAGACTTAATAAAAACAACAGTGTCAATTGATTGGAAATCAACAAGTGAAAGAGACCAACAGTTAACTCTGATATTGGAATTTGCAGAGAAGGATATTAAAATAACCATCTTAAATAGGTTAAAGAAAACATAAGAAAAGATAGACAAAATGGAAGAAAGTAGACATTTTGATAGAAAAATTATAATCTATAAAAAAAGTATGAAATCAAGATTCAAAAATTCAAATCCACAGCATTAAGAACTTAGTGGATGGATTTAACAGCAGAAAATAGAACTAATGATATTGAATATAGGCCACCAGAAAAAAATCAAACTGAATATTCAAACTGAAATATTCAAACCCCATCAGTAATAATGCAAATTAGAATGCTGGGATGTACATAGAATTTAAACTCCAGAGGAAATATATAGAAATAATTGGAATATGGAAAATTTCAGCCACAAGGAAAACATCCCCACAGGCAATACAAGAAATAATTTTTATCTTAACTGGGTGTTAGTTACATGGGTGCAGACATAAATTAAAATGTATTGAACTCTGTAGTTAAAATACTTGAACTTATTATGTTACTGAAATAAGAATTTACTCAATGCAAAATAAAAAATGCATCCCTAGATTGTCTTTCTCTAATTTCTGCCTTCATTCCTGTCTCCTACTCTGCTCCTTGTCATTTTTCCCCACAATAAACCACCTGCTCCTACATCATTTTCTTGAATTCTCCTTTATTTGATGAGTCAAGGCTGAAGCAAAAACCTGTTGTCTTGCTTTGTTTTTCTGAACAACCAAAACGTTTTTGTTTTTCACTTGTCCTTGAATGCTACTGAGGTTGTTTATGGATTTTAAAGAATTTTGAAGCTATTATATTTTAACCACCATTGTTGTCAATGAGACAAGTATCTGATGCCAATTTTATCTTTACTCATGAAATTTTTGCCCTCTCTCTGCTTATTTTTTATCCTTTAAGTTCTGAAATATCACTACTATGTCTAGATTTTTCTTTTTGTTAACCATGTTTTAACTCAGCAGATACAAGTCTTTCCTTAACTTTTGTAATATATAATTTATATTACTTGTCTATTCTTCCACTTAAAGTTTCTAAATGGATTCCATTTTCCACATTACATTTGCGATTACGTTTTTAATTGGAGAAAAAGGGGAAGTTTAGACTTTCATAATTATGCTTTTTCTTATGACAAAACAGAATGGTTCATAGAAATGTATATTTTATAAACATTTTTAAAAAGCCATGACTGCTACCCACATCTGAACCTGTATCACCAACACAACCATAAACATATCTCAGGAAGCTCCTGGTATCATTCAGGTTTTCCAAACCCTCACTAGACATTTCTACATAATTCCTTTCTGATCACCAAGAGATTTTCTGTCATAGTGTTTACAATTTATGAGAATTGATGTCAGCATTTAAATCCTCCCATTTCTCGATAGGGTTCAAGAGTTCAAGATCAACAAAGGACACTGTTATTTAGAAACGGACTCATCAATTTTTGGTCACAATGAAACATGTCTTGTGATGGCTTTTCTCTTGTTTATTGTTTGCCTGTACTATTATATATATATATATAATGTATATATGCGCTTTTATTTTTATATATGCTTTTATTCATTATTTGTATTCTTAATAATCGCAACATGAAGTAGAAAGGCTAGATTTTAGATTCCATTTTCTTATATTATCTGGTATCACAAAACTGCATTTTAAGAACAGTACTGTAGAAATAATAAGTACCTTGTTTCTTGGCTTCAATTATTTTATCCAAACAAACCTGATTTGTCAACAGAAGAGATTTTTATTTCAGTTTTACTTTTGCCTCTATGCTTGCCTTAATAAAGTGGCTAATTTCTTATTTTATTCCTTTGCAAATTTTATTTTCCTTTTAGTTTACAAAGATACTGAATATGGTTATTAATTATGTTTACCCATCAACTTGTGCTTTTGTTATTCATCAGTGGCATCAGCAGAATCTCTTAACGTTAGTTAGAAATTAAGACCAAAGCAAGTATGAGTTAAGTTGTTTTATAAAATAAATTTAGTTGAACTAATTTAAGCCGAGTTGTATTTCAGTGCTCTAAAGCAGCCTCTTACAGTTTGCTTGCTGATTTGCTCTAATTTGCTACTGCTCCTTCTGTGTGTGAGTGTTTATGCTTTTTTCTTTAGTTAAACGCCTTCAATTCAGAGGTGCTACTTGTATTATAATATGAAGATGATGAAGAACGCATTGCCAGAAGTAGATCAAAGTGGTTAATTGCAAACTAACTTCAGTATTTTGTCCCTGTTTTTAGAGAGAGGAAAACAGGTGGCATGTGGTTCTCTGCCAGAATATTGCTATATAAATAATCACGCTCTTTGAAAATAATACCTGTAAGTAAGTCATTTCAATATAATTTCAGTGTTTATAGATGTCTCTTTTGAAGAAGCTTTGAAATATTTTACATTTGCCAACTGATGTTTAACCCTTTCTCATGCCAATTAAATTGGATGATTTAGCCAGGAGGATACTAGTAATCAAACCAGACAGGAGCCAGAAGAGCTGGGTTTTAATAGTGGCCATTGTATCTTACCTGTGTAGTGAATATTATGAATATTTGAAAACCACTGTGACTGAATATTTTGTTATTTAAATATACTTCTTTTTTTTTTCCACTCTTTATTTTCTTTTTCACCTCTTTTACTGGCAGTGAATCCACATGGGTGTGCAGCAACCTCAATTCTTGCCCGTTAGTAGAAAGAATTTGACCAATGAGGCATAGGTCGAAGAAGAGACAGAGGCAAGTTTTACAGCAGGAATAAAAGTTTATTAAAAAGCTTTATAGCAGGAACAAAAGGAAGGAAAGTACACTCGGAAGAGGGTCAAATGGTTGACTTGAAAGACAAGTGCACGGTTTGACTTCTTGACTTGGGATTTTATATGTTGGCATAGTTCTGGGGTCTTGTGTCCCTTCTCCCCTGATTCTTCCCTGCGGGTGGGCTGTCCCCATGCACAGTGGCCTGCTAGCACTTGGGAGGGGAGCATGCACAATCTGTTTACTACAGTTGTATGCATGCTCACATGAGGCATTCTTCCATTACCAGTTGAATATAACCCTGGAGCTCACCATTATCAATAATTATAGCACTCCAGTGTAAAACATCCCAAACTCCTACTAGTGTCTCTTTATGTCATTCAGTCTCCAATACTAACTTCCACCAGGACCACCACTGACCCTATCACAATTTTTCTATGTAATGCTCACCCCCCGACAACATAGTTTGGGTTAGATGGTCCACTATCACAACCATCATTTTCAGTCTTGCTCATTTGCCATTTTTATATCCGTATTTATTTTCTTGCAAACCCCAATCCTGCCTAAATCCATTCTTGTTTCTCCATTCCTGGATGTAGCTAGAGAAAAACACACAAACATATTGACTAATCACACCTAAAATGTATGACCCAAGTTTTAAATGAACCTGCAGTGTTTATGTTCAACTTTCAAAAGGCAATTCAATGTTTACAGGATAGGGACACGGGATTGAAAGTTTGTGGTGAAGGGGATAGCAGTGCTGCTGATTTAGAGAAGATAATCCTACAAAGCCTCACTGAGAAGGTGACATCTGAGGAAAGCTCCGAAGTGACCCATATGGACACTAGGAGAGAGAGTAAAGAACAAAGACAGAACCAGTGCAGGGCCAAGGGATAGGGTATCTCCTGGCAAGTTCAAAATTTCACAAGAAGACTAGAGAGGCTGAAGTTGAGTGAGTGAGAGGAGATTTGATGGTAATAAGAGGAGAAATGATCAGCAAGGTGATTGGGAACCAGATTCCAGAAATATATATAAGCAAATATTAGAGTTTTGAATTTAATCCCAGTGAGAAGAGAAGTGATTGTGGGGTTGAAGACAGAAGACTGACATGATCTGAATTTACATTTTAAATGTAAACCACTCTGGCTGCTGTGTTGGGATAAGACTGTTGTAAACAAGAGAAGAAATAGAGGGACAAATTCGGAGATTATTGCAGTAGTGTAGGTGAAAGACTGATGAATTAGAACAGGCTGAGAGAGAGGGGCCAACACTTTCATCACTCAGTAAACACAATCCGACTTTATCTTGTCTTGTCAATCTATAGAACTTGCTGTGGTCATTGCCCCTCTCCTCCTCTCTCCCTCTTTTCAGGTTTATTTCCATCAGCATATAAACAAGTTGCAGTATCCTCTTCCTAATCAAATAATTCTATCAATAAAAATAAATCAAAGTACTTTTTATCAGAGAGAGATTGTCATCTCTCCTCTCCCTTTTATGTAAAACTCCCTAAAAAGAGGCCCTTTTATTTCCACTTTGTTTTTGTGGCCCCTGCACACAAACAACTCTGGCTTTTTTTTCACATTTTTGTGAAGAAACTACAGTCACGAACTTTGGAACCTCCGTGTTGCCAATCCCAGTGGGAGACCTCTCAGCAGCTGAGTTCTTCCATGCTGCCTTTTTCCCCCATTTAAAAAAAATCTTAAGTATGTGATTTTAAAGCTCAATATTTTTAACAACGTTTTCAACAATAATTAACAATTCACTGTCACACCCTGATGACCACTTTCAATGCTTTTAGCTGTTTCTTCTATTTTTCCATCTGTTTCTAAATGCCATGATCTTTTCCCATGTCTTGGCTATGAAACTGGTCCAATGGGCCCATCCAACTGGTATTTACATGTTTTTAAAATAAACATAGGACTTGACCCTCTCTGTCTTAAGACTTGAAACATTTGTCTCATGTGAATTCTTTCCTCAGGAAACTGACCCTCAGTCAAGGGACTGAAACTCACCAGATCGTCACATCCAGACAATGAGAGGCCAGATCCTTTATTTGCCTTCCTTACCCCTTCCTAGTTTCTATTTTCCTGCATGGCACCCTCCTTTCCCACTGTATAAATTTCCAATTTTATTTGGTAGAGGAGAGGAATTTGAGACTTATCTTCTGTTCCCTTGGTTGATATAACACTAATGAAACACGTTCTTCTCTAGCAAGAATTGTTGTCTCAGTGACTGGCTTTCTCTGTGGCAAGCAACGGGTCCTGGAGCAAAACTCTGGCATTTTGGTAACAATTATCCATGCCACACTCACAAAAGGCGAATTTCTTCTATGATGTCTTCCCAATATCATCATATGTTTTGTTTAATTAATATTTACTGACATTAGTTTGGGATTTAAAACTTAATCACACCAGAGTCACTTTCTATTTTTTTCTGGTGTCCTTTATATTGTCTGTTTTTCTCTTTTCTTTGTTTGATCAGTTTTCCACGTATCTATTATTAATTCATCCCTAAGATTTCTGCCAGTGTATTAAATTTTCTCTCAACATGATTAAAACATATTGGGAAAATCTGCCATTTCTAATATTTTTTTCTGGATACTTTCCTAGAGTGCTTTTGGCCCTAATCTGGATTAGATACTCTGAAACATGATACTGTTCTCGAGCATTCCTCCACATCTTCCCGAGGATTTCTATAACCTCTCTGATGTATGGATCTTCTGTGTTCAGAATTCTGTATCTTCCTTAATGGTGGTTTACACTCTAGCTTCAGTGGAGTATATTGTCCAGAAGTTTCCAGAAACAGAGTGCATGGTTTTTTGTTTTGCTTTGTTTTTTTAAGACCTGGAATGTCTGACAAGGCTTATGATACATCCTTTGTGGGTTATTGCTAATCAGAACTTGGCTAACCTGGTGATATGGTTTGGCTGTGTCCACACTCAAATCTCATCTTGAATTGTATCTCCCATAATTCTTACATGTTGCAGGAAGGACCTGGTGGGAGATAATTGAATCATGGGGGCGATTTTCCCCATATTATTTTCATGGTAGTGAATAAGTCTCAGGAGATCTGGTGGTATTATAAAGGGAAACCCCTTTTGCTTGGTTCTCATTCTCTCTCTTTGCCAGCCACCACATAAAACATCCCTTTGCTCTTCCTTTATCTTCTGCCATGATTGTGAGGCATCCCCATCCCCATTAAATCCCTTTTTCTTTATAGATTACCCAGTCTCGAGTGTGTGTTTATCAGCAGCGTGAAAATGGATTAATACACCCGGAATAACATTTTCCTCCCATCTCTCACATACCAGATTAGAACAAGCTGAGAAAAAAAAATCTTGCGTGAGATTTGGAAGTGGTAGTGAAAAAGCAGTTATTTCAGTCTGTGGGTAGTGCAGAACATTGGACACCACTGCAGCTCATGCATCTTGTAACTCATCCCCTGCCTTACCTTGCAGTTGGGCCTCCAGCTTTGCCAGCTCCCACCTGATCTCTTCCTTCAGCTTCTTGGACTCCTGGGCCAGATGCAAATGCAGCTCTGATGTATTGAGTACCAGCGTCTTTTGCAGATTACTTACATCATCATTGGACACAGTGGGAGACAATGAGGGTTCTAATTTCTCTCCTGCTCTTCTGTGCTTCCTATCCAGTTTTTTTTTTTTTTTTTTTTTTTTCCTGTCAGTCCTGCAGATCTACTGTAGCTTCAGGCCCACCATAGACACGGGAGCAACAGAACTCCATGAATTTCTGTACTAGCTCCCACAATTGTGTGGCATATAATCTTTATGGTGTATCACTTTATTTATGTCACTCAAGTGGTTCTACTTCCTTGATCAAACATACTCACATACAAATTCATAGCTTGACTGGATTCTAGCATGGAATTCCTAGTAGGAAAATTCTAGGTTGAAAATCTCAGACAGATTTTCTAAAGCCTGAAGTAATGACCATGTGAGAATTCCGATGTTTTTCTGGTTCGTGAATTCCTATTTTTGTAAGCCTAACATAATATATTTCTCCCCAATGTCTTTAAATATTTTTTTTTTTTTGAGACAGTGTCTCGCTTTGTCACCCAGGCTGGAGTGCAATGGCACGATCTTGGCTCACTGGAACCTCTGCCTCCCAGGTTCAAATGATTCTGAAGTAACTGGGATTACAGGCATCTGCCATCATGCCTCGCTAATTTTTGTATTTTTGTAGAGACAGGATTTCACCATGTTGGCCAGGCTGGTCTTGAACCCCAGAGTGCTGGGATTACAGGTGGGAGCCACCACCACGCCTGGCCTATTGTGATTTTTTAACTTGTGTATTTTTTGTGTACTTAATCACTATGCAATGCTTTCTTAATCTATAATTCAATTTTCTTTAATTTTTTCCCCATTTATTACACCAGCCATCCATATTCTCACAGGTGCCTTTTGGCTATAATTCCTGAGCTATTTTGAATTCTGTGGTGCTAAACAGCTTGCTTCTGGTCTTCTTCTCTGCTTCAATGGTAATAAAGTTTGTATATTTGTTCCCACCAAAATCTTATGTTGAATTGTAATCCCTAGTATTAGAGGTAGAGCCTAGTGGGAAATAATTGGATTGTGGGGATGGATTTCTCATGAATGCTTTACCACTCTCCTGTTAGTGCCATTCTCATGATAGTGAGTTCTCATGAAATCTGGCTGTTTAAAAGTGTGTGGCACTTCCCTCTCTCTCTCGGTCCTGCTTTAACCATGAGATGTACCTTCTCCCCCTTTACCTTCCACCATGATTGTAAGCTTTCTGAGGTCTTGCGAGAAGCTGAGCAAGTGCTAGAACTATCCTTCCTGTAATGCCTGCAGAACCATGAGCCAATTAAACCTCTTTTCTTTACAAATTACCCAGTCTCAGGTATTTCTTTACAGCAATGCCAGAATGGCCTAATATAGGAAATTGGTACTGAGGAGTGGGGCATTACCATAAAGATACCTGAAAATTCTGAAAATGTGAAAGCAGCTTTGGTACTGGGTAACAGGCAGAGGTTGGAAGAGTTTGGAGTGCTCAGAAGAAAAGATGAGGGAGAGTTTGGAACATCTTAGAAACTGGTTAAACGGTTGTTACCAAAAAGCTGATAGCAACATGGACATTGAAGTCCAGGCTGTGTAGGTCTCAAATGGAAATGAGGAACTTATTGGGAACTGGAGCAAAGGTCACTTTTGTTATGCCTTAGCAAAGAACTTGGCTGCATTTTACCCCTGCCCTAGGGCTCTGTGGCAGTTTGAACTTCAGAACGATGTTTAGGGTATGTGGCAGAAGAAATTTCTAAGCAGCAAAATGTTCAAGAGATCTTCTAACAACCTATACTCAGATGTGGGAGCCAATAAATGACTGAAAGTTGGAATTTATGGTGAAACAGCAAGCAGAGTTTGTAAGTTTGGAAAATTTGCAGCCAGGCCATGTGGCAAAGAAAGAAAACTTCTGGCAGAGGAATCCAAGCAAGACACATTTGCATAACTAAAGAGGAGTCAAGTGCTAATATCCAAGACAATGGGAAAAGGCCTCGAAGATATTTCGGAGACCTTCATGGCAGTCCCTCCCATCACAGGCCTAGAAGGGAAGAATCATTTTGTGAGCTAGTCCCAGGACCACAGCTGCCCTGTGCAACCTCAAGACACTGTTCCCCACATACTAGTCACTCCGATTCCAGCCTCCACTCTAAGGGCCCGAGATACTGCTCATGTTGCCACTTTGGAGAGCTCAAGTCACTATACGCCTTGTTGGCTCCCACATAGTGTTAAGCCCTGTAGGTGCACAGAATGCTAGAGTGGTGGAGACTTGGTTCCTCCACCTAGATTTCAGAAAATGTATGGAATAGCCTGGGTTCAAAGGCAGATTGGGCCCTCACAGAGAACCTCTACTATGGCAGTGCGGAAGGGAAATGTGGGGTTGGAAGGCCTACACAATCTCCAATGGGGCACTGCCTGTAGGAGCTGTGGGAAGTGGCCACCATCCTCCAGACCACAGAATTGTAGATCCACTGGAAGCTTGCACCCTGAACCTGGAAAAGTTGCAGGTACTCAACACCATCCTATGAGAGCAGCCTCAGGGCTGAACCATGAAAAGCCGCAGAGGCAGAGCTGCCCAAGGCCTTAGGAGTGCACTGTTTTCACCACTGTGCCCTGGGTGTGCAACATGGAGTCAAAGAAGATTATTTTGGAGCTTTAAGATTTAATGACTGCCTTACTGCATTTCTAACCTGCATGAGGCCTGTAGTTCCTTTCTTTTGGCTGATTGGCTGATTTCTCCCTTTTGATATAGGAATGTTTACCTAATGTCTACACCCCCATTGTATCTTTGGCGTAAATAACTTGTTTTGAATTTACAGGCTCATAGATGGACGGAACTCATTTTTGTTACACACATCCATGTGAAGAGACCACCAAACAGGCTTTGTGTGAGCAATAAAGCTTTTTACTCACTTAGGTGCAGGTGGTCTGAGTCTGAAAAAGGAGTCAGCAAAGGGAGATAGGTGTGGGGCAGTTTTATAGGATTTGGGTAGGTAGTGGAAAATTACAGTTAAAGATTTTTCTCTCGTGGGCGGGGGCTGGGGTCACAAGGTTCTCAGTGGGGAGCTCCTGAGACTCATTGTCCAGGAGAAAGAATGTCACAAGGTCAATTGATCAGCTAGGGTGAGGCAGGAACAAATCACAATGGTGGAATGGCATCAGTTAAGGCAGGAATTGCCTATTTTCTCTTCTTTTGTGGTTCTTCAGTTGCTTCAGGCCATCTGGATGTATACGTGCAGGTCACAGGGGATATGACTACTTAGCATGGGCTCAGAGACCTGACAATTTTCAGACAAGACTTTGGATTTAGGAATTGGGATTTTTTCAGTTAATGTTGGAATGAGTTAAGACTTTGGTGGGACTATTGAGAAGGGATGATTATATTTTGAAATGTGAGGACATGAGATTTGGGAGAGGCCAGGGATGGAATGATAGAGTTAGTATATTTGTCCCTGCCCAAATCTCTTATTGCTTTGTAATCCCCAGTATTGGAGATGCAGTCTATTGGAAAGTAATTGGATCATGGGAGTGGATTTCTCATGAATGGTTTAGCACCATCCTTTTGGTATTATCCTCACGACAGTGAATTCCTGTGAAACCTGAGTGTTTAAAAGTGTGTGACATCTCCTTCCCATTCTGTCTTGCTCCTGCTTCCGTCATGTGACATGCCAGCTTCTCCTTCATGATCTGCCATAATTAAAAGCTTGCTGAGACCTCACTAGAAGCTGAGCAGATGCCAGCACCATCTTTCCTGTAAAGCCTGCAGAATTGTGAACCAATTAAAACTTTTTTTTTCTTTATAAAGTCCCTAGTCTCAGGTATGTTTGTATAGCAATGCAAGAATGGCCTAGTACACGTGGATTGTAGGTTTCTCCAATACATTACATCTCTCCTTCTGACATGCTAGGTTGTCTTTTACCTTTCTGCTTTCTATCTCCTAATAGTTTGTTACATTTCTTTCCTCTGCCATTGTTTCATCCTTGGAATTTTGTGTCTATTTTGATGCCTCTGCTCCCATTAAAGAAGATTTTCTGAAAAACAAGCAATAAATGTAAATAGTCTATATTTCTCCTGTGTCTAGTGCACATGGGCACCATTTTCCCAGAGTATTTGCAACATTGGGCTTCCAGGGTGCAATTCACCAATTGATTCCTCCTATCATATTGGCCATTCTCAGTCTACTTTGTTGAATTTCCCTGCAATTTACGTTTCTTTCTCTTTCTAAGCTCCTCTATGGTAACCTCACCCAGTTCTGTGACTTTTAATACCAGCTATATGACAATGACTATGAAATTTACATTTCTAGCCTAATATTACCCTAGAGCCTCAGACTAATATATTCCAAATCTCCACTTGGATATTTCAAAGGCTTTTCAATTCTAATATTTTACAAATTGATCTTTTATTTATTTCTCTTTATAATCTGATCCTTCCAAAATGGCAACCCCCTATCCAATTGCTCAGAACATGAAAGTAGGCATCTGAGTCCTCATTCCCTGGGATACCTCACATCCAATCCATAACATATCCCATTAGCTCTAACTTCAAGGTGTATGTCAAATATAAATGGCAGACCTGAGCACTTTTTATCACATCAGTGGTTTCCACAGGAACTGCTAGGGTCCCTTACCTGGATCCCTGTAACAACATTTTAACAGGTTTCACTGTTCTACTACTGCTTACCTAGGGTCTGTCTGCTACAGAGAAGTCAGAGTGATATTTTAAGCACCTGAGTCAGATCATGTCACTCCCTTACTCATAGTCCTCCAACATTTTCTGATTGCACTTTGACAAAATGTGGCTCTTACCATAAACTACAAGAATATCCCATTCCTCAAGTATGCCAAAGTCTTTCCCACCTCAGGGCCTTTGTACTTGCTAGGCAAAGTGCACTTTATATCATAGCACATACCATACATTATACTTACAATGTACATAGAGTACCTTTTCCTCATATACTTTCAGGTTTCAGTCACTGATATTTTTTAAGCCACTCTTCAATTGCGACCTTTTCAAAAAAAAAAGTCTTCTGTATTCCATGTAGCTCAAATAGTACGCTTTTACACTCAGTTTCATCCTGTGACAACATTTCTTTAAAGCACTTACCACTACCTGATATTGTACCTCATATTTCGTTTATTTGTTGTTGCCTGTCTCCCTTACTACGATATAAATAAGGGTTTGAGGTCAGGGGTGTTAACTTGTCAATGCTGATATCCCCAGCTCTGAAACTGTGCCTGATACATAGTAGAGATCCTGTAAATATTCCCTTAATAAATAAACATTGAATCACCAAAAAAACAAGGCACCATTCCAAGTGGTGGGTTAAAAATACTGAATGGGACACATGAAGTCCACTCTCTCATGACTCATACTCTAATGGTCAATCATTCTCAGCAGCATGTACAATGTTTATAAATTTATTTTTTATGTGAACCTATCTCTTTGGCTTGAAAATGTTGTCCTTGAGATCAACTGTGTTTTGTTCCTCTTGCTATTCTGCATGCAACCTACCTAGTACCTGGAACATAAAATCTTTTAAACCTGTTTTCATTTATCTTATATATTTCAGTTTGTTTATTTGTATTTGTAATAGAATATCTAGCTTATCACAAGCTTTGCCATTTTATTTTAAAATTCTTAGTAAGCAACTACTATCCCATAAGTCAGGCTTAGAACTTCAGTGGCAAATGGTTAATATCCCCATTTACAACTAGGAAACCACATGAGAATGTTGAACTAACTTTCCCAAGGTTATCTAATGAATCATTGCCAAAGCTAGAATTAAATTCCATAACTCATTCTTGTTTAGGAAACACTTTTATTCTTGGTTCTAAGATACACTGGGAGAACACTGTGAATCACCATCATTTTTCATTGGAGAGTGTAGAATAGACAAGGCCTAAATCAACTTCATAATAGAGGTCTTTATTTCACTTTGGAGGTTTAGTGAAATATGGCTAAGGATCATTAAGTGTTACAGATGGGTTTAAACTGAGATTAGCTTATTGATCATTAATCAGCTAGTGAATTATTAAATAATTAATTCCACATATTGGAAAAAATTGTTGTTAAATTACTCAAAGTTCATGGTATCCCCTATGAAAGATGTCTTTAATCAATTATAAAAATAAAAAAAGTCAACATCTGTATAACTGTATTACCTTGCATTGATTATTGGTTATACAGAGATCAATTAAAATAAGAATTCATTTACAAAGTCAGAATGCTCTTCTCTTATCAACCTGCAATTAGCTTCCACTACCAAAGCCAAATGAGATATTGGCAGAAAGCCATAAGTATAATTAATATTGTTGTAAGGATAATTACTAAAATAATACCTAAATTTAAGCTTATTAAAATCAGTTAGTACTACTTTACTTTTGAATGGCTCCCCATTTTTAAACGTATTATATATTTCTTCTTTTGTTCTACTGTATCTTAATAATTTATGCCTCCTTACCAGGCTGAATGATTCTTGTCTTGTTCCTCCTACAGTCGACAGAATAAACTTTTTAACAATTTGAATCTTATCATATCTTTCTGATTAAAATATAAACCTAGTAGATTTCCATTTTATTTCCAATGAAGTCCAAACCCCTTCTCATGGTCGATCTATAATGTCCTATGTGATGTGGTACCTGTGATTCACCACAGTTCCATCCCCCACACTGTATTATTCATCATGGTCCAGGCTTGCAGGACTTCTTTGTGAGTGTAAAGACCCCAAGCTCGGAAACTATTGAACCAGTTGTTCCGTTGATCTGGAACGCTTTTCACTTATCTTTGCATTGCTCTCTTTTATGGTTCAGGTCTCATCAGGAATGACATATCAATGGCATCCTATCTAAAATAGCATTTTCTATCCTATTACCCAGTTTTTGTTATAGGTCAGCCTTGTGATGTGCTCATTCTTATTTTCATACATGTGTTCCTTAACTACCTTTGCCAGAATGTACATTCTATGAAGACAGTGACTTAAAATTTTTGTTCTTTATCTCCAGAATGATAGACTATACTAGGTGCTCATTAAATGTTTTGTTTGAATGAGTGAAAACTGTTTTCCC
Organism: Papio anubis; assembly: GCF_008728515.1. NCBI lineage: Eukaryota > Metazoa > Chordata > Mammalia > Primates > Cercopithecidae > Papio > Papio anubis. Next base: position 77,714,550 of record NC_044986.1, on the reverse strand, counting down.
AGTGCTGCTATGCTTATAAGATTGGTAAGAAAATGGACTCTAAATTATTACCTCTCTTTAATATTATATGAATGCAACGTCAGCCCTTGATGTTAAATTCATTATATGTTTATCCTTATTTTGAAAAGGGACTGTTTACATTAATTATTCTAACGTGGGACTTTTGTAATTTTGTAATTCAATATGTACACCAAGGTAGTATGCAACCAATGACAAAATTTAATATATTTCAAGCCCTCTTCTAATTTGATTTAAATTATATTGCAGCAAGCAGTATAATTTGAAATATGTAATGTAGGCTTATCCTAGTATCAATATAGGTGTTTTTTTGTGTGTGGTTGTTGTTTGCTTACTTATTTTAAAGTACTGGAGTTAAGAACAAGGGAAAACGAGAGTACTTGCTTATCCCTATATTTCTTCAAAGACCAAATAGCCCTCAGAAAGCACTGTTCCAGAATTCAATGTGATATTCATGGCAGGAGGGACATGTTTCAGTCTTATATAGGTCAGAATCCTTTCTCTGAAATATAACACTTTCTGTAATTCCCTGGCAGTTCTGATTCTACTACTATGAACAACTCTTTTCTTTATAATAGTGAGAACTATTATCATAAGAGGCAGGAAGTAGACATTGCATTTAAGCATTACAGTTCCATCAAAAAATTTTTTTAATTCTAAATTTATCCAATAAGATAAATCAGATATTTCTGTAAAAATTTTTTTTTTTTTTTTTTTTTTTTTTTTTTTTTTTTTTTTTGAGACGGAGTCTTGCTCTGTCGCCCAGGCTGGGGTGCAGTGGCCAGATCTCAGCTCACTGCAATATTTCTGTAAAAATTTATCATCTATTTATTTAAAAATTAAAACAATGCTTAACATTTTTATGATCCTATGGAGTATTTAGAGGAAATAATGTCATCAACTTAATTTAATCACAGAATAGACTATATAAATTAAATCATCCAAGTTTAAATAAAATATCTCCAGAGGCCCTCTCTCTTAGAAAAATCTAAGAATTTATTGAGATATTTTTCATTATAAAATTTAACAAGAAGGTTAATGCAGCATCAAATATGACATAGTATCTCAAGTTGATATTCATAGAACCAAAGCAAACTAGCCCTCTCTCAGGGGCACTAGCTTACATTTTGTCCATTTTATGTACAGCCCATGAAAGAACAGTACTACTCAAAGTGATTCCTGGACCAGCAGCATCAGTATCACCTGGGAACTTGTTAAAAATGCATATTCTCAGGCCCCACCCTAGACATACTAAATCAGAAAATCCGAGTGTAGGCCATAGCAATCTGTATATTAACAAGACTTTGACAGGGTTATTCTGGTGCACACTAAAGTTTGAGACCCATAGTCATATATAGATCAATGCCTGACAATTTCTCAAAATGTTTTCCAGACTTACAAAATACTAACCTATTCTATCTCATGAAGAATGTGATAATTGATCAGATTGTACTCATTAAAGAGTTAACATCTTCCTTCCAATTTCCGTTCACTGATATATCTTTTCATGACTTTTAATTTAACTGAGGTTTATGTCTTAAGTTAAATTCTGCCTGTGCTATAAACTTTCCTCCTACACATTCAAAATTTTCTTGTGTTTGTAACCACATAGGATCAAAATACATTCAGTGGATAAATACTGTGTAACCTAAAAAAATTAACAAGCCCATATAATATTTTCCTTGTCTCCTATACCCCTACAACTAAAAGTGCTGAATGCTATGTAAAATTACACATAGTATGTTTACTGGAAATGAACACAACACATTCAAATACCACCACTACAACTTATGGTAATACATCATATAAAAACATGAGGTTCCAAAAACTCATTTGTTGTCCTGAGGGAGTGTTTTCTGACTTGAGGTACCACTTGTGAGTTCTCACACTAGTCATTTCAAAAATCGATTTTTAAAAAAGGACCCCCAAGCGTAATTGTGAAGATTCTGATGTAAGTGAACTCTATAATAGCTTCTTTAATTGGTGCAGTTAAACCCTATTTATCTTAGTGTTGCAATCTTCTAAAAGAGTCAGGGCATATTTTATAGTTAATTCCATAAAGAAACACACACACACACACACACACACACACACACACTCACACACTCTCAAAGAATTAAACAGAATGTTGTATTTGCAATAAAAATAGGACTAAGATGGTGGATGGTTTGATTGTAAAACAAATAACAATGCTAACTGTGTTACAAGCAGAGGGTTTTATTGAAAAATTAATGATTTCTGTTAAACAAAAGTAATGTTTTGAATACATGGAAGATTGGTTTACATTTGAAAATAAGACACAATTATTCACAGATGATATCTGCAAAATAATCCTTATTCTTGTTAGCAATTACAATAAGAGAGACTCTAAATGTGTCATGGAATGTCTGGGGTGCATTTTACCTGTGTAGATGAAACGGTTGTATTAGAATGCTAGGAAACAAAAATAGCTCTCCTAAAATATTGTAATGTTTTGGGTGGGGGTGAGTAAAAACTTTCTTCTGAGCCTTCTACCTTCAATAAACACCATGCCTACTTATTTGTCTTCTTACTAATATCCATTTCAAATTATTTTACTTTCTTATTTCATTGGATGACTGTGTGACAACCATATATTACTGTATTCTCACCCAAAGTGTAAAGCCAGTCCTCCCACTTTATATTCTTCGTTCTAAACTCAGCTCAGTTAACAGCACCTCTCACCACACAATGAGGCAAGATGCGATAATAAGCAAACTTTTTATTCTTCATGCTCACTTTTCACATTTAATTTACCAAGTCTTGCCAACCATTTCTTCAAATTAATCTTTGAATGTGTTGCCCTGTCTCTACTCTCACTGCGATGTTTTTTTCCTTCAAACTTTATGGTAGTGAATGCTTATTTTCCTCTAAAATGCTAGAATTGTCCATATTCGCTATATCTATGGCCTTCAGAATAAAATCTTTATATACCTTCTACCCTCATGGTAGCTTCTGGTGATAAAATTCTGGCTCCTGGGGTAGTTGTATGATGACACAGAAGACAGACTTTCAGGAGAGAGTGCTATTTTCCTTCCTTTTACTTTTCTTACTGGTTAAAGTGTGACCAAATAGCAAGAGCTGCAACTAGCACCATAGCACAAGAGATGATTGGGAATGGTAGTTGGGCAGCCAAAGAGACAAAGCCTGTGGCCTTGACAATGTGAAGAGCCATTTCGTCCCTCTACTGTCCAACAAAAATTAATGATTTCCATTAAACAAAAATAAAATTTAGAATATGTGAAAAATTGGCCTATATTTTAAAATCAGACGTAATTTTCACAGATGATATCAGCAAGATGACCATGGTTCATGTTAGCAATCACAATAAGGGAGACTCTAAATGTGTCATTGAATGTCTGGGCTGCATTGTACCTGTGCAGATGGACATGTTGGATAATAATGCTAGGAAACATTGATGACCACGAGAGAAAAATATGTTTCTATATTGATTAATATAATTATTTTGTGTATTTTTGTTAATGAAACCACACTTAAGTCCCCCCAAAATATACCCTTAATTTTTGCTTGACAATTTTTGAACGCTCTCTTATCTGACTCAGTATTACTTGATTCCAAAACAGACTTCATATAACTGCCAAGTAAAATGTTTGAAACTCAAATCCATTATGTTTACTCAACTGCCCATAAGATGAAGCTAAAAATATATAGCCTGGTATATGGGGGATTCATGATTAGTTCTAGTCCTCTCTGTACAGACTCATTGCCTGCCATTCTTGCATTCTGGCTGTATTTTCCAGAATTTGCTACATAGATTTTTATTGAGTGCCTGCTAAGGGTCTGTGCTACCAAGCACCTCATTTCTCTCCCAGCCCCATGGACCACAGCTTGCTGCTTCATCTGCTTGAAAAGCCTTCTCTCCTTTTCTGTTCAATAGGGGCTTACATTTTACCTTATATGTGAAGCCCTTCCCAACTCTGTTCCTAATCCATTATCTTCTGTCCTTCCCATATAACAATGTGCATATTTTAATTGGTTTTCATGCTATATCACTTTCTTTGACATGGTTGACTTTCTCATTAGACTGTAATCCTCTTTGTAGCAGGATTATAACTTCCAAATTCCTAGTATTTGGAAGGTTGCGAAGAACATAGTAATGATAAAAAATACTTGTGAAAAAAATAATAAATTAATTTCAGACCTAAAAAGGATGTTATATATCATCCTTCCCTTCCTTCTCTTACTAGATGAGAAAAGTATGGAGAAGTTTTTAAAAATCAAAATCATACAACTCTTTACTAACAAAATTATGATTAAGTCTGGTGTTGTCTGGCTCACTAATCAATGGTAATATCCCCACTTCATGTTGCTTTTTTAAATCCCTGAACTATTTTAATTACAAATCTATTTTGTCTTTTCATTTTCTTCCACTATATCTGTTCGTCTAATATTAAACTAACATTTATTTTCTCAGTCTTCTAAAGATTTAATTTGTTTTCTGGAAATCAGAACACTGTAAGAAGACAAAGGCTGAGAGAAAGGTTAATGGATAGAACTAAGTGTGCAAAATCCTCAAAACCCTTAGTACCTTACAAGAAAAGATAAACTGCAACATCCTGAATTTTTCTCATATACAAAATCTGCAATTTCACGTTATATTTTTTACCATAATAAATGAATTGTATTACTAATTGGGATGGTTACTAGCAGACAGAATTGAAAGCCATATCTGATGTATTTCAGTGATGTTGAAAATGTTCGTAAGGGGAAAAGAAAAGTAATGTCTTTATGTTATCTTTGTTAAACATTTGGACAGTGGCTTCTTGAAGAAGGTATCAACCACAAAGGTGCCACCTTCACTGTAAAAGAATCATAGAAATCAATCTTTTGGATTACATGTTTAGAAAGCTGGCAAGGGAAAGTTAATAATTCCTGACTGCATATAAAGAATAACAAGAAAAAGTTAAAATAACTAATTTTTTAAATTCATAATTGACACATATTAGTGGCTATTTGTGGGGTACAGTGTGTTTCAATGCATGTATATATTGTATAATGACCAAATAAGGGGGACCGGCATATGCATCACATTAAACATTTTTTTGTAGTAATAACATACAAAATTTTCTCTTCTAGTTATCTTGAAATATGCACTACATTATATTTGCAGGGAAATACCAATCTAAAGCATAGCGAGCTATCACCTCACCCCAATTAGAATGGCTTTCATCAAAAAAGACCAAAGACAATTCTGGAGATAATGTGGAAAAGGGAACCTTCTTCATACACTGTTGGTAGGAATGTAAATGAGTACAGCCACTTTGAAAAACAGTAAGAAGCCTCCTTAAACAATTAAAAATAAAACTACCATCTAATCCAGCAATCTCATGACTGGGTATATAGCCAAAAAAAAAATTGTATCAGTATGTTGAAGAGATATCTGGACTCCTATGTTTATTGTAGCACTATTCACAATAGCCAAGATATGGGATCAACCTAAATGCCCATGTACAGACGAATGGATGAAGAAAATGTATGTATACACACAATGGAATATTATTCAGCCATAACAAAGAATGAAATCCTGTCATTTGTGGCAACAGTGATGAATCTGGAGGATATTACATAAAGTGAAATAAACCAGGCAAAGAAGAACAAAACATTTCAGGATCTCACGAATATAAAAAGTCTCACTAATATAAAAAATGGACTTCTATCCCGGCCCGCGGGATCGTCGAAGCAGGCCCTGGAGGAGGGAGTGGGAATTTGGGGGACAAGAGACACGAGAAATGGAGACAAGACAGTGCTCTGATCAAGTCTCGTTTAATGGCAGTAATGCAGTGCCTTATATACACTTGGAGGAGAAGGGGTTGGGCCAGAGGCGGAGATGATCTCATCGCGGAGGGCGTGACCAAGTAGGTATTGGTTTCTCTGGTCGAAGGTCATGTTGCACCTGCGCTGTCAGTTGGTAATTTTCCCGGGCGCGGGATGGTGCCTGCGCTACAAAGTAACAATTTTCGCAGCCGCGGGGAAAAACAAGTGAAGAAGAAGCAGGAAGAGCGCCATCTTTTATGAGGTATTGATACAAAAGAGAAACAACAAATCTAGGGAGGAGGTAGAAGGTGGAAAGGAATAGAGCTCGGGCGTTTAATCATTATTATTTGCTATGGCCGGGGCGCGCAGCTCCGGACAGACTTCATAGAAATAGAGAGTAGAATTGTGGTTTCGAGAGGCTGGGGAAAATAGTGGTTAGAGGAGAATGGGAGAAGTTGGTCAATGCGTACAAAGTTACAGTGGGACAAGAAGGGTCAGTTCTGGTGTTCTGTTTCACGGCAGGGTGACAAAAGCAGTAACAATGTAGTGGAGCTGTCATTTCTAAGCTCCTCTAAATTAATTTTATTTCTCACCTTTAATCACCATTTATTCATGTTTTGGCTGAGTTGAACATATTCCAGGGATAAGGAAAATATTTAGCAATCATGTTTAGGTAGTTGTAGATCGGAGAAAGATGCTTTTTTGGTGGCCTTCATGGGAGACAGATGGGTAATACATTTATTTAATTATTGTTTTATGTAATACACCTTGAATCTTACCTCCAATCTTACTTATATTATTCAGACTCAATAAAAAACTTTTGCTATCCACATTGTACAAAAAAGGAAACTGTGATATAAGAGGCCACTTATCAAAAACAGTAACATTAGCAAACATTTTTGGGCCATTTACAGTATCAAGAAATCAACTAAGATGCTTAAAGTGTGATCTCATTTTCTCTTTACAGAAGCCATACAAAGAAGATTTTCCCATCACTGGTTAACAATTAATATATATAGTTAAACAATCTTCAAAATTTTATATAGATACAAAATTGAGTGATGAGAAGTAAAGCCCACAACTTTCCCTCTGACTTCAAAATCATGACACAATTCTCCTTAGGAGAAAAAAAAAAAATAGTGCATCCGTATGGATTGTAAAGCCCTGTCAGTCACAGCTTTGCCTACGCTGAGATAGTGAAACACTTGAGTCTGCCTCCCAGCTTGAAGAATTGGTCTGCTAGTGCTAAATACTACTGCTGCTGCCTCCTCCTGGCCAATTGAGCAGGAAGATCAAGGGCAAGGGAATTTGTAAAGTTGACCACAAAAGTTAGTCTCCCAGGGCCCGCAATGAGATAGATATTAATGGACAGTGAATCTGGAGGAACAGCAAATGAAAATATATATCCAGAAAATAGCCTATTCATTTAAGTGGTTAAGAGATGGTCTGTAACTAGAAATAGCTGCACAACAGGCTTAGAGAACAGGCTGTTCAGATTGATTCAGGCAGACAGAGAAGAAAAGAGAACAATTTGTCATGAATAAGGGACACTAATGGAACATCCCAAATAGACCTCGGGAGAAATTTGAGGCATAGTAATACATATATGTATACATGGAGAGAGAGAGGGGAACCTGGTAGATGGCAAAATAGAAGTATAGATTCACAGTTGAATATGGGAATATTTTTCCTTTAGTACTCAGAAATCATGACATTTGGGTCCTCAAAAAAGGAATTATATACAAATACACTTCTTGGCTGTGCAGTAAATATGTTTTGCAGAGAAACAATATTGTTATTGCTTTTCAAATTTCATAATCTACCAAAAATAGAAGCAAAAGATTTCATTATGGTTGTAAAATAGAAAGTAAATGTTAACCTCCTAACATATAACCGGAGAGAAATAATAAATGAAAGAAAGCTATAGAAAATAATAACATAAACTAAAAATTTTCCACGAATACCACTCTCCCTGTGAGTGACGGAACAAAGAACAGATGTCTATACATGCTGTAACCACTTGAAGAGTTGACCAGTAGGGATAAGGAAACTAATACTTGTCTACATTGGGAAGCAGGAAGACAATATGTTGATAGTGATATAAATATACTAAATCTTACCATCATAATATTAGAATATTAACCAAAAATATCTGAAATGGATAAGCGAGTAGGTGCTAATAAAATACATCATTTAGAAATATCAACCTCGTATTAGTTTTCTAACTCTAAGTAAATAATTTACTACACACTAATTAATGTGTGGAAAATCTTCTCGGCATTGATCTTGTCAACAATTTTTTATTATTATACCAATAGCATGGACTGCACAAGTAAATATAGACAAGTACAACTCCATCCATAAAAAGCTTCTGCAAAGCAAAGAAAACGATCAAGAGTGAAAAGGCAGCCTATGGAATGAGAAAAAAATTTTTGCAAATTGTATGTCTGATAAGAGGTTAACATACAGAATACATAAGAAATAATACAACTCAATAGCCAAACAACAAAAACAAGACAACCCAATTAAAAAAATGGACAAGGCACATGAATAGACATTTCTCAATAGTAGACATACAAATGGCCAACAGGTACATGAAAACACTAATCATCAGGGAATTTCAAATCAAAACCATAGTAATACATCGCCTCACGTATGTTAGGATGGCTATTAGATTAAATTAAATTAAATTAAGTTAAATTAAATTAAACATAGAACTAACACGTACCTATTTCTGAGTATATATGCAAAGAAAATAAAATCTGGAGCTCTAAGAAATATCTGCACTCCCTTATTCACTGTAGTATTATTCACAAAAGCCAAGATATGAAAACAACCTAAATGTTTGTTGATAAAAGAAGGAAATCGTTCCATTTGTGATGACATGGATGATCCTGCAGGGCATTAGGCTAAATGAAATAAGCCATAAACAGACAAGCAAATACCACATGAGCTCACTGATATGTGGAATCTAAGATAGTGAAACTTACTGTAGAAACAGTGAATAGAATAGTGGTTGCCAGGGGCAGGGGAGAGGGGAAAATGGGGAGATGTTGGTCAGAGGATATAAAGTTTCAGTTAAGTAAAATGAATAAATTATGGAGATCTACTGTACATCATGTTGACTATAGGTAACAATACTGTACAGTATACTTGAAATTTACAGAAGGTAGATATTAAGTGTTCTCACCACAAAGAAGGTAACTCTATGAGGTGATGGATATGTTAATTAACTTGATTGAGGTGATTATTCGGCAATGTATATTAAGTACATGTATTAAAACATCAGATTGTACACTTTAAATATATATAATTCCTATTTGTGTATTATGCCTGTATAAAGCTGATTTAAACAAAACAAAAAACCCACAATTTTAAAATTCTGAAAGTCAGAATTTCAAGCGACTCAACTGGGTTCTCTGCTCAGGATTTCACGATGCTAGAGAATTCATTCTGTGGGAAAATCCACCTCCAAGCTTATTCAGTTGTTGACAGAATTCAGTTCTGTATCATGATAGAACTGACGTTCAGATTCCCACGCTTGTTGTTGGCCACAGGATGTCCTCTGCCCTTGTGAGTTACCTCTATTCCTTCTCCAATGGCCATCTCCATCTCCAAATCAGCCATGGTGCCTCAAGTCCTCCTTGTGTTAAAGATCACTAAATTTCCCTTCTGTCTTCCATCTCTGCCTTTCTTTTCACATTCCTCTTGCTACCAGTCAGAATTTTCCACTTGTAAGGGGTTTGTAGTATTAAATTAGGCTCATATACCTTAAGATCAATTCTGGCATATAATATAACACAATCACAGGAGTGATATCTCATGACATTCACAGGTTCTGGGGATTCGAGATGTGGAATCTTGGGGCTATTCCTAGAAATTTTCTCTACTGCAGAATTCACTACAAGAGACTCCAAAAACAAGTAGTTGAAGATTTTTTTTCTTTTTTTAATGAGGAGTATGACTAGAGCTCAGCTGGGTAAAATATCCTGGGAGTTTAATTTTCCATTTTAAAGATGACAAAAATTAATACAGTAGTAAAACAATACATTATTCAATTAGTTTTTGGAACAATTATGTATATTTGGCAAAAGCATGTTTAGGTCTCTATTTTACACAACAGACAAAATGAAACATGAAAATAAAACATATTAGAGAAAAATAAAATACATATTTCTAATATATAAGATGACTTTAAAAGACATACTTTACTCTCTTAAATATTAACCTTCTAAAATAACTACCATAAATAAAGTTTAAAGATTTCCAACTAATCAAAATAAATCTTGCAACTTACAAAAAGCCATTGATATACAGTATACTTTACTGTAACAAAATTTTAAAATATATTAAAATTACATATAGCTCATTAGAATTACAGCTAAATATATTAATGGGCATTTCACAGTGGGAAATAGAAATAGCTTATAAATTTATGAAAGGATGTTAACTTTATTATTCACCTAAAAATACGAACTAAAAATAAAATACAATTCTTATTAGCACTTTAAAAGTATAGACAATATGCAATTTTAGGAAAACCTGAATTATCCTCTTATTGGATTGATTCCTCCTCATTTGTGCCCTGACGGAATCTTGAGTCTTTACATTGCACTATCATTGAAATAGCAATTTTATATTTGTAACGAATACTATGATTAATAGCTGCCTTCTCTGACAGTTGTCAGGGCTTAACATAGTGTCAGAATTATAAAAATATTCACTAAACATATGTTTGAATGGATTAAAAAAACTATTGATGAGAATATGGAATAGTGTACACTCTGATACAGTCTGGCCAGAAGAAGAAAATTGCTATAGTATAGTTTTGAAATAAATTAGAAATATTTGTAAAAATTATCATGAACAAACATTTGGCCAGGTTGTTTCATTTCCTTAATACATAGTCTACATAAATGCTATTTCATGGACACAAATATGTACAACTTCATATTTAAATTACAAAATTGTTCATACTATGCAAAGGAAATAAAGTATTGTAAATGATCAACAATGTGGCATTGGTTAAATAAATGATATTATTTTCACAACATGGAATACTTTAGCAGTTAGAAATAATGTAGATATAAATATCCTGACATGCAAAGGTCTTCAAGACTCATTGTTAACAATTAAATACAAAGAGCAAACAAAACAAGAAAAAAAGAGCAAAAGAAAAGAATAGGATCACATTTACACAAAACTAATATAAAACTAAAAGCATTCATTTTTCTGTTGACATGTTAATGAATGTGCTAATGTGAAGAATAATGTGTAGGTGAATCAGACCAAAATGACAGCTTGATCACATACTGGAGCCTCTTTCTTCATTCTCAACTCTCTAGAAATGAAAGGAAAAATATTTAACAATGAATTTCAGATTATACTGAAATATAAAATAAGCACGGATGAAAACATATCAGTAGTTTCCAAAAGACAGACAGCACATGCCAAAATACAGTAGAATGAACTTACAGAAAGAACTGCATGAAGATTTAAAACAGAAACATAGAGGTAAATATTGGCAAACAACAGAGTGTATGGTGGAGTTAAGCCAGGTATGTAAAACATTTTCTGTTGATGCTTACAATATGTGAAAGAGACACCAGACCCCAACTCCTCCATGGACACATGTAAACAGGAGATGTCAGGTTGTCCTCGGGAATCAGAGAAGCAGAGCAGTGACCTACATTTGAAATTGCCATGCCCAGAGTACTGGCACTAGCCAGGCAGAAGTCTTGTGTTACTCCCACAGTCCCTGAAATGGGGTTAGCACTCAGAGTTAATTTTAAATTCCAGGATGAACCCCCACATGAAAGTCAACAAATATTTGAGGAAATCTCTGACGGTTGTTTGGAGAAATGGAAAAACAGATCCTAAAACTTATATAAAACTTTAAAGAACCAAAAATACTCTAAATAATTTTGTAAGAACTAAGTTGGAGGACTTATTTCCTGATTTCAAAGTACTATAAAGATACACTAATCAGAAAATGTGGCACTTTTTAGGATAGACATACAGATCAATGAAACAGAATAGAGAATTCAGAAATAGACTCACACATGTTTTATCAATTGATTTTTGACAAATGTGCCAAAGCATTACAGTGGGAAAATGATAGTCTCTTCAACAAACAGTGTTGCAACAATTGAATATTCATATGTGTGTGTGTGTGTGTGTGTGTGTGTGTGTGTGTATATATATATATATAAAAAACTAAAAGTTGAGAATAGACCTAATAAAAAGTCCAAAATTCGAATATTGCTAGAATGCATAAGAAAAAACTTTTGTGACCTTGAATTAGGCAACTCACAATTCACACAAGGAAAAAATAATAAATTGGCCTTCATCAAAGCTAAGAATATCTAATTTTCAAAAGACACAATAAGGAGAATAAGTGGGAGATAATACTTCCAACCACATATCTGAAAAAAAGACTTACATAAAGAATGTTTTTTAAATTCTCACGATTTGATAACAAGAAAGCAAGTAATTCAATTCTTAAAATGAGCAATTTGGATAAAAAACATCACCAAAGAAGTTACACACAAATGTCAAATAAATACTTGAAAACATGTCAACATCATTAGTCTTTAATAAAAAATACTTACAAAATTATAGTGAACTACCACGACATGCCTATTAAAAGAGTAAAATTAAAGAGACTAAAAAAAAATCAAAGGTTGGGAAAGATACAGAAAAACAGGAATTCTCACACACTGCTGGCAGAACAGTGAAAAGATACAATAACCTAGAAAGCCAGTATGAAAGTTTTCTACAAAGTTAAATGTATATTTACTGTATGATCCAGCCAGTTCATTCCCAGATATTACCCAAAAATGATAAAAGCATATGTTTGCAAAAAGATTTCTTCACACAAACATTCATAGCAGCTTTATTTGCAATTGCAAAAAAAAAAAACAAAATAAAATAAAATTCATATCAAGAGATTAGTGCATAATAAAATGTTTCCATAAAAGGAAACACTACTGAGCAATAAAAAGGAATGAATTATTGATAAAAGTGATATTATAGATGGATATCAAATTAATTATATTAAGTGAAAGAAACTAGAAGAAAAATAGAATGCAGAGTGTATCATATCATTTACATAAAATTCCAGAAAAAACAAACTAATCAATAATGACAGAAAGCAAATAGTGTTTGCCTTGGGATCCTGGGCAGAGAGAGGTTTTGGAGGGAGTTATCAAAACAGAAAATGAGAGAAAATTTGTGGGTAATGGATATAGTCATTATCTTGCTTGCAATAATGATTTCATAAGCATGTACATATGCATTTAAAAACTTTACACACACATGAACTAGCTTTATTTGTCTTCATAAGTTATACTATGTCTGTTTATATAATTATGTCATGAAAGCTAAAATAATTGGAATAAGTAATAGAAAATAAACAATGAAAGTGATTATTTCTTGCATGTCCTTTATGTTATGCCAAACAAGCCACAGCAGTAGCAGTAATATTTGTAATAATAGTAGGATTGGTAATAGCAAAGGGAATGAAGTAATGGTAACAACAGTATGAATAGTAGAAGTGCTACACAAAGGAGTTCAATAGATATGACAAACTAACAGCTTAGAGGTCCAATCTAAATGAAATACTATTGGAATCAGCAGAAAGTTTAAAGAGTATAATTTAATGAGTGATTTTAATGCTTTTAGACAACAGATGCATTCTCAGTTTTCCTACTTTATGTATTTAAAATAATGATTGAACTTCCAGAGTCAGTTGATAGTAATGTATTTTTTGCCTCCTATGCCCATTAATTCTGAAGTGTAAATTATTGCTCTTTGAGTTAAGTGTCACAGTGTTGAATTTTAAAAATGTTGTTGTAAGAGGCTGGGCATGGTGGCTCATGCCTGTAATCCCAGCACTTTGGGAGGCCAGGGTGGGAGGATCACGAGGTCAGGAGATCGAGACCATCCTGGCTAACACGGTGAAACACCGTCTCTACCAAAAATACAAAAAATTAGCCGGGCGTGATGGTGACAGCCTGTAGTCCCAGCTACTCGGGAGGCTGAGGCAGGAGAATGCCGTGAACCCGGGAGGCAGAGCTTGTAATGAGCCAAGATCGTGCCACTGCACTCCAAACTGGGTGACAGAGCGAGACTCCGTCTCAAAAATAAAATAAAATAAAATAAAATAAAAAGTTTTGATGTAAGATATAACCTAAGTACAAACTAAAGCTTTTCTTTATTTATTTAGCAAATATATTTAGTGCTTGCTATATGCAATATACTATCTTATTGTTTCCTTTATCTTCTATTATTGTCTCACCCTATCTTCCCTGAATTCATGTAGTCTATTTTGAGCTCCTTCATGGTTCCATAATGTAGCTGAGCTTGTGTATGGGTACACAGCGAACAGAGCAAACATAAGTGAATGAACAGAACAAACAAATGTCCTGCCTTAATTCTTGCCTTTTAGTAAAGTAGACAGAAATTAAGAAAAGTAATATATTTATATTTCAGAGTGTTTGCTGATGTTAAGTCCATTAAAGAATGATTGAATAGTAGGAAAAAAGAGAGTGATGAGTAGGGATTTTTTTTAGATAGACATTTTTGGGGTGGTACCCTTGGAGAAGGTGACCTTTAAGGCAAGACAATAAAAAAGATAGGGGGAAAGAACATTCCAGGCGGAGACATTCACAATGCAAATGCTCTCAAATGGACCTTGTTTAGCTGCTGAGAAATAGAAATGAGGACAGTGTGGGAAGAACTGAATGAGTGGAAAAGGAGAAACATTTGGAAATGAGGTTGGAAATCTAGACAGAGCCAAATGACATAGGGCCCTGAAGCCCGTTGAGGATTCTGTTCTATTTTAAATGTGATAGAAATCTATTCAAAAGTAAATGCTCATAAATGATGGAGAACATATTTTGAATGAATGACTGCAAAACTCTTTGAAAATAAAAATGAGGAAGCATGATGTACCAGAAATTATGATGGTTCCTTGAAAAACAAAGTAATAGATGTGTCAAATATACTCTAGGAATTTCAACAAAATGCACATTCAGTGGACGGTTGAAAACTATGAGAGCAGAAAAACACTGGCTTTCTACAAGCAAGTTGTAAATAGGAGGAAGAAGGAGCTCTAGAGCAACCAAGAGGGCTGCTCACAGAGAAGGACAGCCCAAGGAACCAGAGGAGAAAGTCACTGCAGGCCCCTCTGAACCTTCTCTACAACTGTGGTATATCATCAATTCTTTTTCCAGAGCTCACGTAACCCTTGAGCTCACATTGCTCAAGGACACACAGGAATAAGAAATGATAGACCAATTTCACCTATGAGCAAAGATTCAAAAATATTAAAAATAAGCAGATTAAATACAGAGATATATTCAAATATATAATTTTATGACCAATTAAGATTTATTTAAGAGAATAAGAATAGGTCAAGAATGCAATATCTATTAATATATTTCAGTGAATGTGAGAAATATATTTTAAAATGTATATATTTAGTTGTGAATTGTGATGAATAATGAATTTATGTGGAATTTTAAAGATGGTTTAAAATTCATGTTTAAGATTATTGAAAACACAAAAGAGTAGAAGTGTTTATCTTGATTGAAAATATATTTATAGACCAGACACGGTGGCTCATGCCTGTAATCCCAGCACTTTGGGATGCCGAGGTGGGCAGATCACTTGAGGTCAGGAG